>NW_005054379.1:378052-418551 GCF_000277835.1 Geospiza fortis | reverse complement strand
TCAGAACAAAAGAGAAGATGAATTTCACAGACATTCCAGTCCTTTCTTACATCTCCCCATGGTATTCCCTTTCAAAGAAGAAATAGTTCACTTATTGTGAGCTATTTTAGCCCAGGTCTGACGCTGATCAGTGTTCTTAACTGAAAATAGTACTGAATTAGGGTTACCTCTACTTTTCAGAGTACTTTAGTAACACAGGCTGTAGTCCTAGCCCTAGAGTTTACCTATTCAGTTGGAAAAAAGGGCAACAAGGAAACAGACAGCTGCTCATAAACGAAGCCTGCTCTTCATTCATGACTTCTCCTTCCCTAAGGCAGCTGCCAGTCTTTACCAATACATTGGTGACCATCCTCTAAAACATCAGCACCTTCTATTCCTAAATATACTGTGAGCAAATCACATTCCTTTCGCAACCTTAATCTGACTCCACCTTCTAAAACAAAAGTCAATTACCCAGATTCACTCTTTCTATCTTCCCAAAAACCTAACTTAACACTCACCATGTCCTTAACCAGAGAGATAAAAATGGGTGGTATTTGCTAATATCAGCATGGAATGCTGCCAGGGGAAGTATCTGCACAGCTTGTTAGCATCCTCTCCTTGCAGCAGTTACTTCGTGTCCCCTTGAGATCATCTCATTCAAGTAACGCTCATGAAGGAAGTTTGACCCCACAGCATCAAGTGCAAGGCTGTATGAAAAGCAGGAGGGTTGAAATCAGATGGCACCAGCCCTGGCCTCAGCAGGGCTCACTGTTTGACCACAAGCAGAAGAATTAACCATGCTCTGAAGCTCCTGGCACAGGTATGCAAAGAGCTTGTATGGCCCAGGTGTGTGGGAAGTGGGGAGGGAGCCCTCAGCATGCCTGACAGTGCCAACCATGAACTGAAACTGAACCAAAACACACCCAATTCAACCACTGGCCGCTGTTTATCCTGGGCACCGGAAGCACAATTCTGGATTTGCCTCCAAGGCTGTCCCCACCGCACCACTGCACTGTCAGGGGAGGACACTACAATTTACAACAGAGCTACAGAGAAGCTTGAGGAGATGTGTCATCTGCTCTGTGTTGCTCATAGCAAGACACTGTCCAGGAGCTATCTGTGCTTTAGTCTCTGTCACTCTCTTCCCATCAGTTCCTTCAGGGATTTGCAAGTAGCAGAGAGTTCGCAGATGAATAAACCAGACTAGCTGCAAGATCCAGCTTAGCTGAGGTGATCCAGCCTTGGAGGAAAAGCTTGCAGGGTACTGCAGGAGGCATTCAGTATGTCTATTCCTCATTTGTTCACACTGCAATCTTTGTGTCTTCCTGCAAATTCCATGCTCCTTGTAAAAATCCTAAAATACCCCCAAAACACCTAAAGCACTATAAAACAAAGGTGAAAAGCCCTTCATATCTAAGTTTTCAGACTGGATTTTTCTCTCACAAATGAAGTTCTGTGTGGTTCTCTGAGAGAACAAAGAGTCAAATCTTTAGTGTTTTAGATTCAGTACACTGTCTAGAAAGAATTTTATTAGAGAAACATTTGTGGACGTGCTGGTGTCAGTCTGGCAGAGACACATGCACGCAAACACTAGGCTGGAATTCAAGGTAGCTTGAATTAGGACAGCTGCCCGTTAAACAGAGAGCATTCACTTGATTGGGACCAGAACCACTAACATCTGTCCTGTCTTCTGGAATTATCATTAACGTCCTCAAATTAACTGTCCTCCGGTTCTGTGTGGGTGTTTGGGGAAAACAGGAAAGAAGCATGCATGTGCTTAAAATAGTTACTACCAGAGACTAACAGAGAAAATAGCTTCACATATCATTAACTAAGCACATAAATAGTGTGTTAGGGTTAAAGCACAGAGACACATGCACACGTAGTACATGACATCATATCGTATCATATCACTCCACTGTTTTCACTGTTTCTGAGATTTCCAAGCTGAGGCTAGGCTATGTGGGTTTTTTGGGAAGTGCAGGGACACCATCTAGCGTTGTCATTTGGAAAAAGCACATTGCGTCCCAACCCCTTAAGCTTTTACCCCATCACGGTAGGACAGGACAAAAGGCGACTGGAAAAGTTGCCCAAATTGTAGGTACGTCCTTCATCGGGATCAAGTGTAAAGCAATCAAGCTGGATGACAGCAAATGAAGCATATCAGAGTCCATCTTTCCAATAAATTAGGTACAATGCTGTAACAATTTTAGTGTTCATCTTTCAGTAAATCAGGCAGCTGGACAGCTGTGCCTTCTTATGTTTTACATTACTGTCCTATCTGGCCAAGCTGAAGGGTTTGTCTTAAGGATAAGAGTTTTCTCAGCACTTCTGTTACCCAAAAGTGAAGTTTGTTTTCATAATTTATGAAATTGGAGGGTTCAAATGACATCTGAATGCATATTTCACAGCTAAATCTGACATGAGCAGTGTATTTCCTATGTTCATTTTTGGACAGACCAGCGACCATTAGAGCAAGAGAGATGTTTTTTCCCAACTTCAGTCCCCCTTGCAGCACGTAAGTCTGGCAATATCACTGCTGTCCACTGCAGTGCATGAGAGGGGGCCGCCAGGGAGGCTGCTCTGCAGCCCCATTTCTTTATCAACACAGAGTGCTGGGAGTCTAGGTGGGAATCTGGTCTTCTGTTAGAAAGAGAAGCAAAACAAAGCAGAGAGCCTTCTGCTCCTGAGGCACTTACGGGTGGAGGCAGCTTATTCCAGCATCTCTCCACAGCCTGGGAACATGCTGTGCAGTTAGATTTCTTAGGCATCTCTGTCCTAAGCAGTCCAAGCCCTCACATTCCCCAGATATATACAGTTAGCTCCTGTGTAATTCCACTAATTCTTTACCACAGAGCTGTATTTTTTTTGGCTTTTGCATGTAGAACTCAACAGAATCAAATTTAAAAGGAGAATGGTCATCAAGCCTATGATCAACTCCATTAAAATCTCACTTACTACGGTTTACTTGGCCCATTATTCTCAAAATATACAAAAACATAGTTATTTAATATTTGCTATTTTTATTCCTAAATATGAGCATTGCTTTTCTGAAATTTCATTCAACATATTTTAGCAGACTGCAGTAAATTTCAGCCCTTATGATGACAGATTTTCATCTGCTGTGAAAGTTGTTACCTTTCTTTCATTTTTATATTCCTCATGTTTTAAAAAGCTAGGTGTGATTACAGGCACACGTGTTAGTTAAGAACAAACAAGGAGGGTTTTGAACACATGGAGATGGACTGCAACCATCCCTGTACTGCTGAAAAACTGAAAAATATGATCAGTATTGTAGGCACACAGGTTTCTCATCTTTTAACTTGATACCAAAATTCTATGAGATCCATCAAGAAAAACTCATAGTTTGAAATTAGCAAGGAGTAAAACCACTATATTGCTAGACAGAGATGTGGTCAGTCCTACTTACCTCAGAGTTTGGTGGGAAATTACCTTCTTTCATCATGAGTTCACATTTGTTCCAAACACATGAGCAAATAAGTTTTACAGCTAAAAGGAGTTCCTATCTCCAATGGACTGTAGTGGCACCATTACACATATTAATTTAAATATTTATATATTTGTTTACCCTCACTATAACTAATACCTGTCTCAAATACAGGGTTCAACGGGCAAATGGAAATTCAGAGTTGTCAAGGACTGGTTAATGGTATGCAGGATATGTTCTGGCAAGGTTTGTGTCTGAGTCTTTTTTTACCTAGCACATGTGGTGTCTCTAGGCCGTGACTGAAAGTCAGCATTTTCAACATAGTCGCTGTTAGAAAACAAGGTATCCATCAACCACTACCTGTGAAAATGCCTTCTCTGAGTACCACGTTATTTTCTACTACATTTAAGGGAAGTGTATGTTGCATAAATTATTTAACCATCTTGGTGAGCTGTAGGAGGCAGGGCCACCAAACTGCACGTGTCAGTGGGAGACCTATGCAGAGCACAGACCAAATCCAGAGCAAACCTGGGCTGTTCTCCTCCTGGATTTAACAAGCAACACAGGCAGAAATCCACTCTGTAGCCCAATGCCCTGTTTGTTTGAACAATCTGTGTTATGGAACGCTTTGTAATGAAACAGGCTGATCACACAGACAGATCTCAAAAACTGCACATGGGCCTGTCTCTAATTCATTTCGCTATAAGATGTCTTCCCAGCTTTGTTGTCTCTCTCCTACTTTGCTAATAATAATTTTTAAAAAAGTATAATTATAAAACTATAGATTTACTTTCTTTTGCTCCCCAGTATTCCCTGTAGTATGAAAAAGACCCCAAAACTTTAAGGTATAAAACAGTTTGTAAAATATGCTTGTGTTGCTCCAACTTCTAGTGTTTCAAGAATTCTATTTATGGCCACTCACTTCCTTAGCCATTTAAGTGAGATGAAGAATCTGGAGACATGAAGCAACACGTAAAACATTTTGATCCTTGTTTTTCTGCAGCAGACTGGGAAATCCCCATGAATAATAAGGAAGAAAATCTAGGGGTTTCCCTGAAGATCAGCAGACCGCCTGAGCATCCTCTGAAGTACTGTGCAGCAGGAACACTGCTTATTGATCTGGGAATAGTACGGTTAAGGCTGGTTTCATGGATAGGCTTAAGCTATGCTTTTGGAAATTAATAGCAACTGACACATAGCTCTTCAAATAAGAGGGTTTCTCTTTTCTTGCTGTGCGCCACATCCAAGGAACAAAGCATCACAGATAATACTGAATGTCTTTCAGTTTTGCATGTGACAAGCAAGTGGCTGGAACAGAGCTGGACAAAACAGTTAAATAGTTTATTACTTCACTGGAAAAAGAAGTAGCACAGGGTGGAAAGCTATTAATATATCATGCACTAATTCATCAAACCTTGTCTAAGAACAGAGCACAGGAAGATTTTTAAAACTTCACCATAGTTTGCTTTTTGGCATGCTTGGGTTTTTTGTTTTGTTTTTTGTGTGGTGGGGTTTTTGTGGGTTTTTTTGTGGGGTTTTTTCAGGGTTTTTTTTGTTTGGTTGGTTTTTTGGTTTTGTTTGTTTGTTTGTTTTTGTTTCTTTTTTAATTTGAAAATGGGACTTAATTTAAGAAGAAGGGACAAAAAAAGAACCATAGAATGCATAGTAGAAATATGCAAAATATTTGGTTTTAGAAAGAACCCAAATAAATCTGAGTTAGTTCTTGTCTTCCTTTGCGGGAAGTAGTTCTGTTTCAGTCAGACTTTATTTAATTTCTATTCCTTGTTCAGTCAGCAGTTCTTCCTGTTCAGTCAGCATAACAAAAGAGAATTAATCACCCAGTCCTAGCCTGGAATAACTTTTCTGATTATGACTGAAATTTTTTTGTCACACCCAAAAGCAGGGATCCGTGTCCTGAAGCGGTGATAACTGATTTTGCTGTGTGTCCCTGACTTCAAGTGTCATAAGTGTGCTACAGGCTCTGAACGTACTTCAGGTTTCCACTGAAGTGTCACACAGCCTCCACCACAGACCTGTGCTTCTGCATTTCAAACAAACATCCTCTTTTCCCTTGCTGAGCAGGTTAATGTTGCTGCATACGGGAGGGAATTTTGTTGCCTCATGTTGCTGCCAGGCAGACAGTATCTTGTTAGGTCAGTAAAAAGTTATCATATCAATATAGATATAGACAAGCTGGCATTGGAAGCGAGAACAGATGAGAAAGTAGAGTGTGGTATCAAACAAAAGACTCTTTGTTATATGGCTATTTGAGGATTTGTGCAAGTAAATACTGCCAAGAGCAAAACCAATGAATTGGGTAAAAAAGAGTGCAATGTGTTTTACCCAGCTTCAGACCAAAGGCAGAGGACACAACATTTCAGTCATGAACAGAGGAATATTATAATAGCTTATTTTTCTAGTACTTCCACCACTTAAATGAAAATGCTGCCTCAAAACAGGTCTAGTGAATACAGTTCTGGGAAAATAAAGAGTACCTGGCTGGCCCATAACAACATGCACATGTGCAACAGCGCATGTTCCAGTGTGGTTTGAGTGCAGCTTCTGAATGAGGATCCCCCAGTAAAGCAGATAGGCCCCATTTATGGGCTTTGGTGGAGTGTGAAATGCATGGAAAAGATCCCACTTCTCATTGAGGCTGGTCCTGGGCAGCTCAGAGATGCAAACTCTGGTTGCTAATAACTTCCACGTTAAAATGTACAAGAAACTTGTAGCCTGAATTCTAGAGACAGGGCATATTATGTAAGAGACCTCTGGTTCCCACTTTAGCTACCAAAATAATTCTTCTCAACCTATCACCCACTCCCAGCCTCAAAGTCTTTCTTCTTTGCCTGGGGGAATTGCTCACTGGAAATAAGGAGAATGTAAGGCAGAATAAATAGCAAAATTTGAGGCCAAGGAGATTCAAGAATATAGAAAGTTTAATGTTTATTGAACTTTTAAGTCAGGCTTTCTTGTAAGCACTGTAAGACTTAATACTTCAGGGCACAACAGAAAAGAAGAAACTTTACAATTTTTAGATTAACACGAGAGAAAACAGTCAGTGTTTATTAATCTAGCACACTGCAGGTAGCTTTCCCATATTTCATAATCTCATTTGGTGTACTACCCTTCTGAAATGTCTTTAATGCACTATTTCTTTTATGTTATTTTCCCTTGAGTGTCTGTGCGTCTGAAGTTATCTTGAGGGAAATCATCTGTATCTTACAAGTCTCTAGATATTGTGGTCACTAACACCTAAATTAGCGACAAGATTTTAAACCTACTAAAATGTACTCTGTCTTGTGTTGCACCAATTAACACAGCATTTATAGAAATACTGTGTTACTGTGAGTCTTAGAATTTCATATATACATTATGGGAACATATGCCCAGCATTTTTGAACCAAGCGACTCATCTCACCAGAATCCTTTTTATACACTTCAAATCCTTCTTGTAGATACCTTTCATGCTTCTTATTCACAAGAACTGTCTTCCACAAAAACCCACTGTCATGTAGCAAACAACCCACAGCAAGGCACTTCCATAGTTACCGGGCTGTATAATAAGTTCTCTGTGACCCATTCGCTCTCTCACAAAGCCTTTCAAATCCTGCTTTACGGGGAATTTTCTCCATGATTTCAAGGCATATGCATCCATATGTGCAGAAATATGCCTTGCCTTGGTGCTGTTGTTGGGCTTCCTCAAAGTGGAGGAACTCAGGGCTCGGGGCGCTGTTATCTTACGCTACACACTGGGAATTTACAAACTAACCGCAACAGACTCTGATTCATCTTTCTATTGCTGAATTTCACATTCCTCTCACAGACACCTGAAAAGAACATTCTTAATCATAAAGCAAACTGATTTCCACTCAGACACCCAGGGCGAAATTGAAAACTTAACTCTTTACTCACTTTCACATGAGCTGTATTGACTTGATTTTGCTCCTCACACTTTGATTGCACTTTGCTGAGCATCCTTGCTTCCTTTCTCCACTTTTACAGAGTGCACTTCAGGCTGTCTCTGCTCATCTTTCTGGGCATTGTATGTCTTATGCCATTCTTATCTGCAAGCTCCACCCTTGCCCTGTCCAGTGCACAAATGAACAAGTTGGAGACGGCCTTTTACTGAGGAAAACCAGTGCTTTGGGAAAGCTGATGGGAAGCCTGGAGAAACAGTTCATTTGGAGGAAAGGAGGGATATGTTCTGCTGTGGAAACTGGTCAGACAGCTAGGAAGAAGTGTAGGAAAAGGATTTCATGAACTCTTGAATTTGGCATGTCTAGTGAAAAGAAAGAAGATTTGAAGGTTGTGAGGAGGACAAGTGATCCAAATCCAAGTTAGAGATATTCATGGCACTGGCAGTAGAAAGACTTTCTCTATTTAACAAAAATTGAAGGGCCTGGGGTGAGAAGCCTTGAGAGAGGACCATGACCAAAGACAGATTAAAGAGCACTCTATGAATGAAGCTGAATGGCTGTTAGAAGGACTTCAGCAAAGGCTGAAAAAATTTTTCATTGAAGTTTTGCTTATTTGACGGGAGCATCAGACACTGCCTGTAGCAGGCAACCACATGTATAAATACATATGCCCTGTAGGAAATCCACCGTGGTTGGGCTTGTTTCAAAATTAGTAGGATTTTCATGTTCCTACCTGCAGTTAATTTTTAAAAACATAAGAAATTCTGATTTCAGCAAAACTTATCATCTGCAAGGCATGTTGAGAAAAGCACCTTTATTGGTAGTAATACAATCTCATATGAAGGAAATCCTCCAAAAGAAATGGGAATACTATGTTGTATATAAAAGTGAGTACACTATAACTACCATAAAGCATAGTATATTGTCCTTTTAAACCCATTCTAAACACAAGGTATCTCCAGGAGCTCTGCATCAGCTGGCAATTTGTACAGGCTTTCACCTGCTACAAATAAAAACCCTAAATGGTGGGTTGTACCACTTTGTTAACAACAGAAGGCCCATGTAATCATGCCATTCATACAAATACTTTTTCTGTTTGTTATGTTGTTTGTAAGGAAGGAGAGAGCTTGGTGTCAAATCTCATTTGCCTCCTTTCAGCAATACACATGATGTCTGTAACTTGTGTTCTACAGTTTTCTACTTTGAGAAAACCTACAGAAGAGAAGTATATCCTCCATGAATATTATTTCTGAATGTGATAAGGAGCCATAAAAATGTCAGTCTAGTGGAGGTGTGGAAAAAAGGGCCCCACCAATACATGTCAGATGTTTGGGGTGGTCCAGAGGTTGAGTAGTTTTCATTAATTTTTGAGACTGTCAACACCATGTGTTTGATAAAACACCATAACTTACTGCAATATTTATTGAACTTGAATCAAACATATCTACACACTCATATCAGCACAAAAACAGGTTTTCTAATTCTTCTGAGACATTCTGCTAATTAATTTCCTACAATGAAACAAATCCCATGTAGTGGTGAAGGCTTCTCTCCTGACTTCACTCAATACTGGAAAGAGAATGTAGGAAAATACTTTATGCAAAATAGGAAGGAACTTTGTGATTTGTGATTTAGAATTAATTGTATAACAATAAAATATGACAAGATCAGACTGTTGTTTATAAACACATCCTTTATTTTCTAGAGCTGCTATTTAACTTATAATTTGAAATTACTCTAAAACCTACAATAACTTGAAAACCATTCATGCCAAATTCCTCCTCAGTGTATGTGATGCAGATGATTAATGTTGGTACAAGATTTCCAAATGGTCGATAAGATTGCAAAAGTGAGTCTTTGTGTTTGGAAGAAAAATAAACAACTAAGCCACTGCAAATGTTGATGTACATTTTGAGTACATCAGTCTCTGTGTGGAAAATCAGAAGTTACATTTTCTAATGTTTCTGAAGAAGACTAATAGAGCGCATGACTGGTTTTCTGTGTATGTCTTCGGAGTTTTGTGTAGAGTCCCTATCAAATTTAAGAATGAATCAATATCCTGTAAAGAAGTATTCTGTCCTCTGTAATGGAATCCCTTACACAGGGTCCTGGGTTAAACAGAGTTCATTTGCATTCTCCTGAGTAATGCTTCATGCAAATTTTTGCCTTTTTCCGGATCACCCATCTTTTAAGTTTCGCTTCTCTAAATTGCTGGGTTTGGAATTAAACACTGGCCAAATGAAAATTAAAGGGTAGTTTGTTGTTTTTACCTCATCTAAGAAGAATTTCACTGACTGTACCTAACTTTGTAATTACCAGAATTTTATGGGCTGCAACTATCTTCTTCATGTAATTCTATTTAACCAAAGACTTTGGATGTCACCCAGATGTTCACATAAATTATATTTTACTTTACTTGAGACTGACCTCATCGATGTCCTGTAGACATAAAAAGATTTGGCAGTCATTTATAACCCTGAATCTTTAATCATATTTTCTAGAAGTGATGTGCATATTTATTGCTATTGATAAAGTGGCTGTCAAGATAAAGGTTGTGTGGAGAATAAGCTTCTTCTGAGGCACAGAACACAAATAAAAGCAGTTACTACTTCAAGCTACGACACACTTTACTACACTGGGTAGACTATTGATCTTATTCACACAGTAAGAGGCTCCCACTTAATTAATATGGCGCAGTGGCCATTTAAATGCCGTGGGCTTGGTTGCTTTTGTCTAAATACCTGTATAGCTGCGGTCCATGCCACTGCAACACGGCTGTGGTCATCAAATCCTACACAGAGATTTTGTTGAGGCTAGTGAGCCTGTGTGCTGGGGTGGGGGATGAGAGGTGGCATGCCCACATTCTCCAGTAAAACAGCAACTCAACTGCTATTCATAAATGATCCTTTTAAATACAGAAAAAGAATACTAAGGGCATCAGTTCAGGTTCAGCCTACAGAGCCTGTAAATCATTCTTCAAATATTATACATGCCTTCCATGTGTTCCAGATGCTTCCTAGAATTTGGATTTTCTCTAAATTGTTATTATTAGAAGGCGTCCTGTGGGATTAAAGATCTTTGGAAAGGTTATGAGACCTTTATTTTTCTAAGTAAACTCACAGACCACAGTTCTCCTACATGTTGTTCATCTTCAAAAGCTTGCTAAACTAGACACCAGTGATGAGTTTTGTGGCGTTATTTTTTATTCTTCCAGGAAGAGAAGAGTTTTCTCAAGGGTACTCCTGCTGCTTGAATCAGCCCATCAGGCAAATACATCCCAAATGTGTCAGTGAGAGCATTCTCTTAAAGCTCTTTTGTGAAATATTTTTGTAAAAGGTTGGAGATCCCACATGGTGACAACTTCACTCTGGGCATAACAGGAGATTGGAAAATACCCAAATTTTAAATTCTTCATCGCATTTGAGCATTTTGTTAATGTTTTCTGTCACAGCAATATAACACAATGACAGGGCACTTTAGGAGGATATAAAGACAAACAAAATTGCTGAGAACCATTTTGAGAAAGCGTAACAAGAAATCCACGTCACTTTGGGGAAACATGTTTGGCTTAGTCTGTTGTGTGTCACTGAGGCACTAACAGAGGTCATAACAATGAACACCTTTCCCATCAGATACTGTAAGATAAGATACACCTTGAGAGCTACTAAAGAGCGTCACACAGTGGCACACATCTGCATATCAGCTCAGGAATTAGACCATCATTCAGGAGTGTAGTTTTCTAAATCTTAATTTTTCAACTCATAAGCAGAGCCCCCTTCTGTCAATCAGTAGCACTTCTGGAAAGTGACACTTGTCTCTGAAGCCGCACTAGGGAGGACTGTGTACACTCACAAGATGTCCACACATGACAGTAAGCCAGTAGGAGAAATTAGGGGGAAAAAGTCATTAGTAGACATTTCCTATGAAATAACAAACTTCCTTATCATTTTATTTCCAAACTGCTGCTTTTTCTTTTTTTTTTTTCAGAGAACTCTTCTCCTCTCAGGATACACAAACCACAGGATTCCGATGACTCACACTGAAAGAGCTTTCAAACACATGGAGGACGGAAGGGCACGTTGTTTCTGCACTAAAGCTTCCTGCCAAAGCCCCACACTAAGCATACATGAATATATTTGGGCAAAGTTTTAGCAACAATTTTAAGTTCACCTCACTGTAACGGTTCCGGTGAGACAATCATGCCCATTTTATGAACTGTCTGATTGCATCCTGTTTGACGCTTCCTTTCTGACAATCATAGCTAAAGCAAAAACACTTGTGATTTTTGCTGTTGCCTGCACAGAAAGGTGGAATATTGATTTTTTTGATGCAAGGATATAATACCTCTCTTCACTGATGATCAGCAGAAAAGGTGTTTGGGCTGAAATATTGATAGTTCTTTGGACAGGACCTGTAATGCATTATATCTTTTACTTTTATCTCAATAAGCTCCTTGCTGATCAAGCTCTCAGTCTAACATCAGCAGGATACTGAAAATCAAAGTTCTCTCTTGGAAATGTAAAGATAAATCCTTCAGCTGAGGCAGCCTCTCTCCTCCAGAGGAGAAATACTGAGCTTAATCCGCTGTAGAATATAGGAATCCATATGGCAAAATTTCAGAGGAAAGGGGTCTGAAAGGGGAGACCAAATATACACAGGTTGAAAGCACAGTCTGACACTGCTGCTGCCAGTAAAGCTATCTGGCCTTTCCACAGAGCTTCTCTGAAGACATGCTAAGGCATTCACCTGCTGTTTAACACTTAGCTAACACTGCAGGGGAATAACGAAACCTGTTCAGCCTCATATTTCTCAGAGCAAAGGCTGAATACCACTAAATATCCTGCTTAGCTGAACATAGGTAGTTTCTCAGACCATGGCTTGGACTTTGATGGAAAAGAAAATAGAGCAAGTCAGTGTGAATGGTTTGCAAATCAATAAATTTCAGATTGTGACAAGCACCAGGGGCCAGTGAAAGACCTGCATTCTCAAATTCATAAACTAGTTGATGAGAGTGAATGCCAGCCTTGAAGGAAAAGTGTGACTGAGCTGTGCAAAACTTAGAGATGCTGAGCTGATCTCAGAAGTGCAAAGCAAGACCAATGGACTTACAGAGAACCTCAAGTTTTGTTATGTGAATTTCATCCTCAGCAGCTGAAAGCGCAGAGCTTGCAGTAATTTGAAGCTAATGTGTGCATACTGTAGTTCCCAGATCCCAGGTACCAGCTCCTTACTGACTGCAGCTCCATTACTGAGGACAGAGGTAATTGCTAGAGCAACCAGATTGCACTCCTCGTATGGACAGAACTACACAACAGGAACAGTGCATTTGGGATCCCAAGCAAGGGGATTGGTGAGTTGTGCAGTAGGATGATATGTAGTTTTTAGGAACCTCCATGGGAATAGAATACAAGCTTTGCGAAGGTACAACGAGGACAAGAAGCAGGAGGTCTTACACTTTAGGAGGATGGTAACCATCTTTTTCCACCCAATTCACAGCCCCATTATTCTTGATGTGTGGAAAGCAGATAACAACAGTTTCCCTAGGGCGATGAGTGCATCCCACAGTTTATGCTTTTGCTGCTCCCACAGGGAACTACTGTGCTCATTCTCCTCCTTCTATCAGTTGCATTTGCGGCTAATGACACTGCAACTGATACAGATTGTTATTATTAGTCTCCCAAGATATCAATGTGCAATTCAGGACACATGGAATACCATTCATGAAAGATTTAAAGGAGTTTTCCTATTGCAATTCTCACCTTTGGATCTTTCCACCGTGTTCAGAGTTATGATGGATCGCTCTTTCTCCTCTATCTGTTTAGGCATATTTAAATACAATTACTATAGGAGATCTATAGAAGGTCTTAAAGAAAATAATTTTATAAATGCATGGTATTATTACTAGAACACTGTGGGTTCTTATCCTGTTTGTGTTAAGCTCCCATCCAAACTATTCCCTTTATGAAAGTTTTCCTAAGAAACCAAACTCATAACCTGGTTTTCATGAAGATAATGAAAAGCAATGGTTGCAGAGACAGTTGTTACTTTTCTCTTTTCTATGTACCATTCAATAGTTAAAAATCTGCATAATTCTAGATGTTTGAAGGTAGCATAAACTTAATGTCAAAGCAAAAGTGGGTATTTGCATGAAATGGGGACATTAGGCCCTGGAAATAAAGGAAAAGCATGCTAGGTGTTCACTGGTAAGCATTTCAATTTTTTAGAGGTCTGGATTTAAATAAGAATTTTGAAGCACAGTCCCATATGACATTTATTAAGGTAATATGGTTTGGATTATAGTGTTCTTGGCTGGTTGCTAAGCATTTTTAGAAAGCACACTTCAAGCAATGGCGGCAAAAATGTCAAATAGGATGTATGTATCAAGTAAGCCTTCCTTGGGTCTACCTCAGGCAGGTATTCAATGTTCTTGTTAACTACTTGGCTGATGGAAGAGTAAATGTATTTATTGCACCATCAGTGTTGTATGAGCTGCAAGGTTAGATATGCCAGAAAGCAAGGCTAGAGCAGTTTTTGTACATCAAAGAAGAGATCTGGAAACATTGGGTTTGGTTTTCAGTGGTGAAAAATGTAAAATTCTAGACAAAAATGGCCATCAAATAAAGCTAATGCAGGGTAAGAAATGCTGGGCAATTGCAGTTCTGCAGAAGGGCATCTGCAGGGAGGGGTTTTGAAACCAAAGACGTCCCCCTGGCACACGGGATCAGCTGACCAACTTGAGGCCCAGGGAGAAATTGCTTTTGCTGTGCTGATGTATCTTCAAATAATTTTTGTGCTCAACTTTAGGCATCCTGTCTTAAGAAGGATGAAATATACTTACATGTCATGCATAAATTACATGCATTACAACTGGAGATCCATAAGAGTAGAAGGAGAATGAGGGTGATCATAAGACTACAAAATAAAGCTGATAAAGAAAAACGGAGACATACAGAGTCATCTGCTTGAAAGAGGACGAAGGGGAGGCTAGGAAAACAGTGGGAGTGACAAGATTAGGGAACCTGCGCTAAGGGACATGAAGATCAGACAGGTGTGGATGTCTCAGGTCACCCAGGGAGTCTGAGAAGTCTCTCTAACAAAACACCATTGTACACATGGCCAACAAAAAATTCTCACTAATAACTGTCTTGGAGAAGAGAATGACCACAATTTGAGTCTGAACATTCTAGACCATCCAAAATGTCACATGGGCACCACACAGTAGAGAAGCAGTCTGAATTACTATTGAGGGGATTAAATAAACAAAGAAAAGGTGCAAGGGTATCTTAATTTGGTCAGTCTTTAAGGCTTTTTGTCTAGACCCTCATCCAAAATTAGGGTCTTGAAAAAACATTAAAAATCAGTTTTAGTGAGAAGAGCTTAGTTTTAATGGAAATAAAATTAGAACGGTTCACTTTCTTAATTGGGAAAACTCTCAGCAAGTAATTCAGTCAGTCTGGAAATAGGAAGGTTGGTTGAATTTCTTCCCTAGCCCACTGCCTCTCTGCAGGCAGATCCTCATGTCCATGGCTGGTTGTAGCCAACCCATTGACTTTTTGAGCAGCAGTAGATTTTTCCCAGGATTCTTTAGGAAATTTGCCCTTCTCCTCCAATCCTCTGGTGCTTGGATGTCTGATCTCTGCCTAGGCAAGAGCAGCCTATACTCCTTTTCTTTCCAGAGGGTTGAATCCAACCTCTTCACTTTTTAATGAAATCCAATATATCATTGTAAACACTCAAGCAACACCAACACCACCCATCATACCTTCTTGATGGAAAGAATGCCAAATTAAGATGATGGTAAACAAGGACCAATAATTTCTAGAGTGGAAGGCCACAAGGGATCACACCTGATGTCTGGATAACCTCTTAAATAACGTAGACCAGTAAATTTCTCTGAAGTATTTTTATCTGACAAAAGTGTTTTTCTTGCTCTTTTAAATACCTAAAAACCAAATTAAAACTTGCAACTGAAAAACATGTCCCATTTTTTGAAACATTGTTTCAATGGCTAGTAAGACTTGATGCCGAAATCTGTGATTTATTTCTAATTTTCACTTGTCATTCTCTGGTTCCTGTGATATTTTAATCTGCCAGGTTTAAGAGACATAGTCAAAGGCTTGCTCACTCTATTTGTGCTGACCCTCTGGGACCAGATCATCTCCTAACTTCCTCTTTGGTAAGCCAACAATTTTGAGTTTCCTAGTGTGGGACATGTTTTTGAAGTCATTACTCATCCCTGTGGCTCTACCATGAACCCTGTGTATTTTACCAACATCTTTAATAACACTGCAGAAATAGTTGCATTGGTGGCACATATTAAATAAGGGGGGCAAAAAAGCTTCATTTCATCTTAATACTTCCCAATATATTTCTTAGGCTATTTTAGTGCTGGCATTACAGGGGGGACTTGCTTACATACCACTCAGAAATATCTTCTCACTGGTTCCTATTTAATCTCCCAGAGCTACATAACCCTATTGCCCTTACCTAAATATTTAAATTTGATTGCAAAATCCACAATGCAATCTCTTCACAGATTGGCAACTCTCCAATATTTGTCTCATGAAGAATTTAGATTCTAGCCATCTTTTTTTTTTTTTCCTTAGGTAACTGGCCAAGTGTCAAATGCATTAGATTTAGGCTTAATGGAATGAAAATGGGGAAAGCAATACTTGCTTCAAAATGTATAAAATTATAATAACTTTCGATTTAGATGCTTGCGTTTCTGAATTTTCATCTTTTGTTTCTGGCAAGTTTTTGTGTTTGCTGATCTCTGCTTGTATATGCAGCTGTATAAAAAGAGATAGCCCAGAAATATTTTGATTGATCCTTTTGACAGAAATAATAATAGGTTTTTTGTTTGGGTTTTTTTTTTTTGTTAAAATCACACTTCAAAACAGGGCCCATATTGGTAGAATTTTGTAAGTGTTGTGTTTTGGTAGTGTCAAAACTTGCTAGTGACATTTTAATAAAGGCAACTGATTTTTCAGTTCAAACAATTTTCAGTGTTTATTTAGGATAATTTTAAAAACCTTAAAACAACTTAAAGTAGAAGAAAAATATTTTAAAATCAAAAAGGCTTAAAGATTTATTAAAAAAACAGTCAACCAAAGGACCTTTCAAAACGTTTATTCCTATGGGGTATTTAAGAGTTTTTTTCATTTAATTCTTCTTTGAAACATTCTGTAATTGTCAGATTTCCTCGGACACAAAACATACTGTGCACAGCCAACTCTTACATTTGAGGCAGTTTTCAAAGTGCTGTGGGCAGGTCAGAAGGACAACAAACCCCCAGATTCTGCAAAACAGGAAGGAACTGTAAAACATGGCAACAAAACAGTGACTCATGCGGATGGCAAGCCTTTGGGACGGTGTGATTCACACCCTTATCGTGCCTGCCTGCAGAACAGCGCCGCGCACCAGGGCGGGGGGCTCGGCCAGCCGAGCGCTTCAGCTGCAAACAGGACGCGGCTGCTGGCAGCAGCTACCAGGAACTCTCGGAGAAGAAAAGCTCCATAGGATGTGCAGTGCTTAGCCCTGTGAAACCTGCACCTCCACTCCCACCCTGCCTCCCTGGGGAGCCTTTCGGGCGCCTTGCAGAGACACCAGCCACAGATCAGTTCTGATCTCTCAGCGCCAGTGCTGTGAAGACCCCACGGGATCCTTTTCCTCTTTCTTGCCCAAAGGCTGTCTGTATAGCCCTTAACTATCTCACATCAACCAAAGTAAACTTGACAGCTATTTGTTTAATCCCCCAGGACCATCAACCTTTCCCTTTCAAATCTGCAGACAGCATTTCACATGGGTGAGCAAGAAAGCCAAGGGGCACGATCTAGATGGGAAAATCCAAACTTCTCCCATCATTGTGTGTACTTTCTGTTATCTCCAGAATAACTGAAGGGACTTTTTTTTGATTTTCACCTTTCTTATTTCAAGCTCCCTTTTCCACCCCGCAGAGACGCCACAATCATCTCTAAGTCTTCCCACATAGTCTCTCTTTCAGCAAAACAGGAGATCTGGGCTCCTTCCTGTTTCTCGGGTTTTTCAGGACAGACATCAGGACTCCACAGCAAAGACAATCACTGCCAAGCAGCAGTGAGGCGGGGGGGGGGCGGTAAGACAATTCCTGGAGCAGAGCATGTCTCCATAAGCTTTGCAGAGCTCAGTGCCAGGTGTGGAGTACATGCTGTTACCAGCAAGGGGCAGGGAAATCAGTGGTCTTTTACAGAACGTGTTATCAAGTTCAGTGCTGATGAGGAAGTGTGTAGGTGTTGAGGGATAGCAAAATTTCCTCTTTTCACAGTTGACCAATCCCACCAGCCTCATGAGACACAGCTGCCCCATTGATTTCATATTTACCTCAGAGGACTTGGTACAATACTGCTCAATGCCAACATTTCTTCTTGAAAGTTCTTCTCATCAGACCCCAAAAGCTTTATCTGAAGGTTTTAAGTCCACAACATACCTAGGCAAGCAAAATCTGCATTGTTGTTGTGAATGGCAATATGATTTCTTGTGTTTTCCACTGCTTTCAGACTCTGTTCCTTCTTCTTCTTCTTTCAGTGCTCCTGTGTCCACAGAAATCTGTGAGAATGTGTCACATTAGTATTGTCACCTGCTGGAAGTAATTTCAAAAAATTACCCAAGTGGCACCTCCATGAACTATTACACTAGATACAAACAACAGGTCTAGAGACCCTCCCCTGCGTATCATTGCAAACTATTTGTCTTCTGATGCATGCTTTTTCAGCTCAAAGGAAAAAGTAATCCTGAAGCAAATAAATGAAGCTCACTGTCAGGGCATACACATCTCTACACATGCAAAGAATTACTAAAAATTAGCATTTGCTAAGTCACAAAAGAGCTGTCTTTCAAGTAATTGTCTTACAAGCATCTTCAGAGACTGTCTTCTTTGTTTCCTCTAAATGCTTTACATTAATTCAAATATTTGGATGTTGGCAATGAATGAAACTGCCCCAAACTTAAAGGTTTTTTTTAGAAAGACAAAATTACCGATTCAGATGAATTTTGGAACAATAGATTAGCTCAAGACTCAGACAACACTTGCACAACTGACTTTCCAAATCTTCTTCTGGTAGAACAAGAAAATAATGCAATACAAGATATTAAAATTAAATTAAGACAATATCCATAATAACAATATGTTTCCATCACTTTAAATTTGGCTGATCACCTGACTGCATGCATGTGTCTGAAGAACTTCCTAATTAATTACAAGTGTTTTCGAAATAATCATTGTCATGCAGCTTCCTTTTCCATGAATAGATGGGCTCATGGGCAATATGATCACTTCCAAGGAAATAGTCCATGCATTTCGGAGCATGGGTAGTTTCAGAAACATTACAGATTAATTTGAGGTCTGCTCTTGTCCCTCACTGTAAGACTCAGAGAATGACCTTAATAATTCAGGCACAGAGGAAATCAAGGACAATACCAAAACATATTCTGTTACTTCACATAGTTTATACTTAGAGATGGGTCTAGCTTCTTACTTTTTTTTTTTAATTTTACAAATACGCCTCAGAGCAATAGACATAGAAGTGTGCTGGATGTTTTGACAGCAAAACAAAACCAAAAGTTGGCAAAATTTATTAAAAAGCATTACCCCTGAGATGAAAGCAAACATCTGTCTTTCTTGGCAATTTGTGCTGAGACTTATTCTCATTACAGAAGTTTACTCAATTGTTAAGTAATTGTAATCACTGTGTGCCCTTTAGAAAATGCAGGTAAAAGAAACTGTTGGAGATTAATAGGTGCTTTGATTGGCACAAAACCAGCATCAGGATCTCTGGTAATCTGTATTAGATTCAATTCTGGACTGCAAGGTGTTTTATGTTATCTCACTTGCTCTTGTGATCAGACAAGGTGAGTATCTTCTAGGAATATTTTTAAACCTGACCATTTTCAGGAGGTAACATGGCAGCCTCTGAGTCAAACTGCGCTTTTTCCTTACAAAATCAAGATTTACTAGTAATTGAGGATGAATGGGCTCAGTAAGAAAGAACTCTTTTTTTTTGTAAAAAGCAAACATAAAGAATCCCACAGTCTGTGCACCAGGCTTTCCACATCCACTAGCCTTCTGATTAGACATAATTTCTCCCTCAGAATTTACACCTTGTATTTAAAGCTGCCTCACCTTCCTCTAACCAAGTTCCTCATCAGTCTCCATCACTGTTTTGAAAATATAGTGTCTCACCCCAGCATGGAGAAGGGCAGGAGATGGAGATGTGGTGGGAGTTGTTCATCTGGGTGTGGTTTCCAATGTCTGTGTGCCTGTTGTTGTACAGGGATGGGTGTGCTGCCTTGTGGCCAAGAGTCACTGACACTCCCCCTTAGCATCCAACTCACAGTGCACCCAAGATTTTTTAAATTGGGCTTTTTTGAATTTGTAAGGGTATCCTGCTTGAAACAAATTCCCAGATATTGCTCTTCTGTCTAAGAGCCTGGTGTAAGTGACAGTCATCATAATTAGCAGCTCAAATAACCACTTCCCTCACTAGCCATCCACTGAAAAGCATATTCATCAAACACCTGCCTGTTTCTAGCTGCTGAAACATATGCAGTGTTCTTCCCCCCACTGTGGATTCTCAGAAGGGTTGTTCATTGGTACTACTACACAAAGGGTGTGTCATCTCAAGTATTTGTGTTTGTGGGAAAAAAACGTATGTTGAGCTGAGTTCAACTCTCTGCTGCCAACTGGTGTTTTTGGGTGAAACTCAGAGTTAAATATAGACCTGGACAGATGCAAAGACAGTCAAGAACAAGTCAAGACATGACAGCAATACACAAAATTTCTGTGATGGGGACACTTGTGTGAACAGACAAGTACAGCAGGAAGGAAAGTCAAGAAAGCGCTAGCTAGCTAGCTCTCACACTCAATAGAAAGCATAACACGCCCTATTCAAATTTAATTAATTCAGGCAAATGCATTGTTGCACTCAGTGTATCTCATGTGTGCAGTTTTTATTGCTTTAGGAAACAATATTGTTCATGCTTTTTTCCTCTTCCTATGTTTTGGATTTACAACCTATTTTGGATTTAAAGAGGGTCATGGGATTTTTCTTCCTGTTACTCACTATAATTAAATAGTGTTTATGTACTTCTGAGTTGAAAGCTCTCCAAATGATTTTTTTCTTTTCATTATCAATCATTAGTTCTTTTGTTGTTTTTGTTTCATGACTCAGTCCTTTCTTTTCAGACATCTTTTTGCTCCTTCCTAACTTGCATGATAGGCTAAACTTTCACACCAAAACCTTTGGCACTTGCTCTTCATAGTTTGTTTTGTTTTATCCTCCGTGTACCAATGCCTTCACCTTGGCCCATAAGGTCAATTCTGTCAGCCTGTAGATTCTACCTATAAGCACCACTGACCTCTGACTTAGTCTCTGTTCCAGACAGAAATTTTTTTTTGTTTTTCACTTTCTGAAATGTCTGACATACTTCTCAACTGTTGTTAGTATCATTTCCCCCTTCCATGTTACTTATCATAGCTCTGGTTTATTCTGCTTTGAATGCATAAGCAATTGCTTCCTTTTTTCTCTTTTCGTGTAGTCCATTGACATCCATCCCCTCTCTGTTTTTGGGGCCTGGAGTCTTAATTTGAGTACTGTTAATAAAGAGTAAATACCTTTAGAATAGCTCAGATTACTTAACTCTCGAACTCAAGCCTGCATGCATTTTGCTTGGGTGTTTTTACACCCTATTAATTTTGACAAAGGCTCATGTGATAAAACTTGTAGATGACCTCAGCAGTAAAACGTTTTTGGTTAGATCATTCAGTCATTAAATATTTAGGTTTCCAGATTTGGACTATCTTTTTCATTCTTGTCTGTTAAAAACACAATGTAAGACTGGGGATCGTGATCCATGGATTCTTCTTACTTGTGTTGAATGACCAACAGGAAAACATTGTTTAGTTACTAGGAAAGGGAAAACATTTTAACTGAAGAGCACAAATTATTTGTCTCTTTGTGCCCATTCATGGAACTCTAAGTTCAACACATGGGAGAGGGGCTTCCTTGAGATTTCAGACAACAGGGCCCCAGTGAAAATTATGACGTCAGAACAGAATCTTCAGTCTTTCCTAAAAGACCACGCACCCATAGACAGAATCAAGAAAATTCTGATCTGGCAATAAAAAGCCTTCAGAGGTAAAAAACTCTTTGCATATCATTAAGAAAAATGTATACCAAAATTGTCTAAAAGCAAATGTTTTGTAAGTGAAATCACAGGATACACTAAAAATCCCCAATTATTCTCATTTTCCTTTTATTGCCTTTTTGTAGGATCATTCCTTTACAATTTTTGAGGGCTTAGCAGATCTTTTGAATGTATTGAATTTCCTCTTTCTTCCTGACTCTTTTTCCACTGAAACCTCTGGATACTTGTCTCTCAATAATGATACAAACGGATGCAGCCACCCACGGCCTTGTGGTCAGTCCTTCAGAGTCATTCTTTTCTTTCATAAAAGCTTACATGTTATGACCCCTTTCCAATCCCATTTTCTAGTTGACTGCAATGCCTGATTAGAGGGGCAGTGCTAATATCAGCCAAGGAGAAATCATGAACACGCAAGCAGGAGAAAATCTGCAGTTGATACTAAAACCGAGAAGTTGCAATGTTAATAGCTGAAGTGCTAATAGGAGAAAAAATGTTTTGCCTACAGATTTTATGACAGCAAATTTTGGTCTTGTTTGGCATTACACATCTCAGCTTCACATTGCTCAAAAGTCTGTTTATGTTGTGTCACCTACCAGTGGAAGATTTCATTAGTTCATCCAGTGAATGAAAATACAGTCTATTAATTAATGATTTAAAATGTACTCAATCCCACCAACACACATGGGAGCAGCAATCTAAGCTTCTAATATCTTCGAAAGAGAGGCCCCTCCACTTGAAACTAATTAATGAAGCTTGATAAATGAAGCATGATAAATGAAGCATGGTCACTAATTACATGCTGATGAATTTTGTACTTCATTAATTGAAGACCATAAGGAGCTAGAAGTGGCTGGGGGAAATGCACAGAGGCTGTGCTCCCAAACCCAATAGTCTTTAATCAAGGCTGAGTATGGGCAGGCGGTGGTAACGCATGCTGATGTGATAGCACTGTGCTGCATAAATGCTGCTGCCAGCACTGGGTGGACCTCAAGAAGCAGAAGTGAGAGTGCCATGTACTGTTTGCTGCCTCAGCTAGCCACCAGTCACTCTTTACCTCAACATGATCCTGACCTAGGCTTGTGCCACCACAGCAGCAGAATGCACATTCTCCCCACCAGATGTTTCTCTTGGAAATTCCCAAATCTCTGCAAAAGAGAGGTCTCAGTTGCAGAGATTGAAGCTGAAAGACTTGGGCATATAGGCAAAACAAGAATATTGACTCAGGAAGTTTTTTACTGTACAATGTTCACCTCAAATACTTAAAGATGCGAAGTTCCCCAGACCAGATGGTGCATCCTCCTTTTGAACAAACAGGCTCTGCTTCAGCCCCTTGAGCTTCTGCCAAGTGAAACACAGCAGAAGAAGGATGCAAATGTCCTGCATTTCCCAGTTCACCAAGGTCTGAACAAACAGGGTGCTTTGTGAGACATTCATACCTTTTATGATTCAGAATATGTACAAAGACAGCTATTGCGGAAATTCCCCTATTTCTTGCCAGGAATAACTGTGATCATACCACAGGCATTGCAAATCTAGAGGATGAAATGTGTGCTCAGGTAATGTGGAAAATCATTGCCCTCTTACCCAAAGGCAGTATGACACTTAGCTGGTGCAGGAAAGGGTCACGGCTGTGCGTGAGGGCTTGGTGTCTTGGCAGAAGCAGCAGCAGTAGGTATCTCTGCAGCATCCTCAAAAGGCTGTTTGTTCTAGAGAAAACGACTTGGCTGGAGGGAGGATAGTGCTCTCAGTGTTGAGAAAGGTGAGGAACAGCTGATGTGTGGTTGATGGGAAGTCATAAAAGCAAGTGGGAGTGTATTTGAACAGGCACTTGCTTACAAAGGTACAGGTGAAAGAGAGCTGGCAGGAATTCAGGTTGTGCATGGTTGAGGCATAACCCCTGAGTGCAGAGTGATTATATTTTTTGTGTTACAAAACCATGTAGCAGTCATGGTTGGCATTAACTTACCACTGCTCTGGGTGTTGCTACATATTGTCTGTATACTAGAAAGGAGATGATAGTACTGTTAATATATTCTTGTTGGATGAGAAGTAGCTGATCAAACACTTGCAAAAACCAAAGTGAACACAAGATGTGTTTATTCAAATAGACTGCATAGTTTAACATGTCTGCCATTGCTAACATCGGTAAGTTTCTATTTGAAACACTCAGAGGAGGAATTTCCTTTTTCTGTGTGAGAGTACCAAAGCCAAGATAAAGGTCTGCAGATGCATCATGAATTCAGATATACATGGCTTGCATCAATATTTTATGTATAATCTATTCCAGCAGAATGTCTGTAGATGTCTAGGACATTTCAATGTATTGTAAATAGTGTAATTTTAATGTTAATTATTCTTTGCATGTAAATAATCAATAAAGTCTTAAATTGACACAATCAGTTTTCTGTGTATCTTATTGCATGCTATGTAGTGTACTAGTGCTGAAATCAGAGAAGGCAACTGAGGTGGAATAGATACATAGCATTCTATTTATAAATTCTTTTCCACATGCCATGTGGCAAATTTAATGCCATGATTTGGTTAAGTTTTCTGAAATATCCTACTTCTTCATCTCCTTCCTCAGTGTTAATATGTCACTAGAATTCTGTGTGAATGGCTGTGTCCTTAACTTCTGTTATTTTACTTTGATTTTATAGAAAGAAAGAGAATAGCCACCTTAAAGACTGTGGTTGTACAGGTCCACAGAACATCCATGTCTACAGGTCATCAATTTTGTACCATTTCTCAGACCTGAAACACCTGATGTGATAAAGATTCAACATACTTCAAAAGCTAAGATGGGGTGTCCTGCTATGCAAGAATGACTACCACTTTTGTTTTGAATCTTTCTAATTTGTTCCTCATACCTTTAAAAATTATCTTTTCTCTTTGGCACTCTGAAATCCAATGATCTGTTTCTAGTAAAAAACCTTGAAATTCCAGCTTATTCACATATGTTGCAACTTAGCTTCTTGATAATTTCAAATCACTTGAACAATTAATTCCTCCAAGTATTACAGATTAACTCCAACTTTCAGAAAGGGAACTCTTACTTCTAAGAGGATTTCTTGATTTATTTTTTTTCAAAGTTAAAAGATACACCTATAAATAATGGGGTGCTCATTTTGCAATGTGTTATCTTCTGCTTCCCCGCTGGCAGGCAGGGGTTTAACCACAGTTACTCATCCTGTGACTCTCCCCACTCTGGCTGGGAAACAAACATGCTCCAACCTGCCTTCCAACAGACCAATTATCGACCTAAGCCAGCGTGGGAATATCACACCTCCTCCAGGAGCAGCCTCCCTTTCCCATGCACTCTACACACAATCCAAGTCCTACCCTAGCACAGAGAAAGTCTTAGCTCTGGAGGGGCCACTGCATTCCACAGCCTCATTGTGCTTCAGGAGGTGACAGCTGGGATTTCTGCCAGTCAGAGAGTGCTGCCGCTGCTCTTGGAGAAACCATAATGACACCAAAGGTGCACCTTGCTCCCATGGCCAGCGTAAGTGGCTTAAAATTCCCTGGTCATTTGGAAAGAGTTGGCCTTTCCAAGAATGAATTGTCACGGTTCTCCTGACCAGCTTTTAATTCACGTAAAACAGGGCAAATATCCAGAAGAAAAGGATTGAGGTCATGGAATAAACTCAGGATCTGCAAGATGTTTTTAGTCCCTTTTCCAGTTGCTCACTCTTACTCTGTGTTTGTATCTTTTTGTGCCCTTACCAGGTAAATACCTCCTTTTTAAACTGGAAATCTCAAGAGAGAAATAGTTCCTGCCTCCAAGTCAAGTTTTCAACATGGAAAACTAATTAGGACAAATGCTCCTAAAAGTAAGAAAAGCATTAAAAAATCTATATGTCATAATGAATTTTGGTTTAATGTTGACCATAGACTTACTCTCAATAATAATCAATTTATTATTATGACATATATTGTCAAATGATTGACCATAGACTTAATTCTAAATTATCTTTGAATTAAAATACTTTTGTAAATCAAAGGTAAAAATTTTTTAATTGTCAACTAAAAAGAAAATTAAATAGTATTGACAGGAAAAATTTTCATATAAGTAATTTTTTCATATGGAAAGTTTTGATTACAATATAACTTTTTTCAAAGGATTATTCTCCTCAAAAACCATCAATTTAC
Organism: Geospiza fortis; assembly: GCF_000277835.1. Taxonomy (NCBI): domain Eukaryota; kingdom Metazoa; phylum Chordata; class Aves; order Passeriformes; family Thraupidae; genus Geospiza; species Geospiza fortis. Next base: position 392,871 of record NW_005054379.1, on the reverse strand, counting down.
CAATCAAATTAGACTTGAGGAAGGGCATAGTGTAGACTTTCACATTTCACATTTCACACTTCTCATAGTTTGAGACGCCTTCTGACACAAATCTTTACTCTTGATGAAGAACTGGAACTTTTTCTTTATAGCGACTCAAAATAACATCCTCTGCTGTGGTCAAATAGGAGAACACTATCAACCATTTTGTTCTCAATATTGGTGTCTCTTACTTGACAGTATTATAAAATTCCCTTAGTGAAGGAGGCGTGAGGAGAGAGATAGAAATGCTAGCTGTGGAAGTTCTCAGGATGAAAGTCTGAAGAATTTCTGTGGGGTTTTGTTGTGGGAAAATACATCAGAGCAGCACACTGTCAGCGGAATATATATATAGACCTGTATTCCAGGACATGTCTGTCTTTAGCATTGTTTTATATAAAACCAGGGATATACCCTTTAAAACTCTTATCTTCTTGTTTCTTAGTTATAGTTATACATTCCTCTGTCACTGAGGACATATCACACAATTCACAATGAATCAGATGGAGAAAGATTAGGTAAATATTTCTATTTTTTACAATAGCCTTGAATTGTACTGAACTTTATGACAGATTAAATAATAAAAGGTACTCACCTTCGTCCTTTAACTCATTAAATTAGAGACTACTTGTAAACCTACAACCAGTGTTTCCTGGAGAAACTTCTTTTACCTCTACAGATCATCATGGATGCCAAGAACCACGACTTAGTGCTGTGCTTCCAGCAGCACTTGTGCCTGGCACAAATGCACACTCTGGGCAGGCAGCAGGGAGCTGTCTGGGGCTGGCTTTCTCAACCCCACTGCTGAGGACAAGCCAGAGCACTTGGGGATAAATCTGCTGGAGCAGGGTACACAAGGGAGTTTCAGCGAGAGAAGGGAAATTCCCAGTGTCAGGTCATCTGGCACTGGTGGCTGGCCCTGTCCCAGGGCATTGCTGCCCTGTGGGCTGTTTGCTCACACCACAAGCAGGCTGCTGGGAGCAGGCAGCTCACAGTGAGCAGGCAGGCTGGGGACAGCTGCTGCTACACAGCACACAGGGGCTCAGAGGGTGTATGGAGTCAGCTGGCCACCTAATATAGGATGATGACATGTTAGGGTTTTTTACAGAAGCCAGAGAACTTTTCTACTTTTGTCATGTGCCACGAAGTGGTAGAGGGCAAGGACATTGAGTACTTTTCTGTTTATTTTGAAGGTGGGTATTAAGTTTACAGCTGAGAGACAAACAGCTTAGCTTCTGTGTCCCCTTAGTTCTTGGGCTTATGAATTTGAATAAGTAGGAGAGAAGAGAGGAAATCTAGGAATCATTGTTCCCTTCAGGTCTTTGATTTATAAAACTTCAATTCCTGGTCTTCAAAGAGAGAATTGGTCAGGTCAAGCAGAGGCACACTACCATCCACCCACACAGACTTCTTTTGGTAGTTTTGTTTGGGGTTTTTTGGGGGTTTTTTGCATGCAGAGCAGCAACTGTGCTTATAACGAGATGAAAGAAAGGAGCAAAACAAATGTGCTGAGTAAAAGTTTACAAGAAAGTGTCAAATGACTTCTAAAGATTCAAATCCCAAAAATTCACTCCCTTTTCACTGAGATTCAACAATTCACGTGAGTTACGGTAGCTCTTCTTTTACCATGAAAATGAAGCAGTACAATCAGCACTCCATAATACACATTAAGAGTCCTCTGCTTGATAACTATAGAAGCACTGAAACTCCTGATAAACAAGTATCTGTTTTCAATGAGTCTCGAGTTCAGACCCACTAGGAAGTAAAGTTTCCTCTGACACAGGATGAAATAAGGAAATCATCAGTTACCTTAGCAACCCTTCAAAAAAAAGCACAGGCACCTATCCAAAGGGCAACCAATCTAATTATAAATTATTGTAAAGGTCACATGAACGACAGTAGCAAGAGGAAGCCATGATTCACTATTTTAGTCTATGGGAAACAGTATTGCCATTGTGCTCCTGCACAGCCTGTTCTACTGCTGTGCTCTACAGACCATCTGCCAAGGGCTCCTACTTAACTCACAGGGCTGACCAAAATACATCTAGTGAAAAATCTGGCTTAGGCTCACTGGCAGCGCAACTCTTTACCTCTCCTGGCTGGCAAAGTTCTCACACCAGGGAGACTGCAGCTCAAAGCAGGCACTTTCTTGTTCAATCCTGTGTGCTGCTTGTGGCATGAAATTTTCAAGAGCATTCAGGCATTGTTCAGCACTGCCTGCCTGCAAAATCACCATCTGCCTTTTAAACATCCACACAGGAGATGGGCAGTGATATGTGTTAATACCATAGCTATTTAATAGCACTTCGCTTACAGGGTGGTCCTAGCTAGCACTTTGTGACAGGTTGGGTGTGTCAAACCAAGGAAGGTGTCCTGCCCACCAGCACTTTTCTGAAAACACCACACACTCCCCCTGAGCAATTTTCCCCTCAATATACCCCAAAGGCAGTGTGTGCACTTTGGAAGTTGTGTCTCCTGGAGGAGAAGAGGTCTCACCACAAACTTCAGCTTTTATCTTTGCTACACATTTTACCAGGAAGACCAAGGCTTCACAATGCCAGGGTATGAGTGGCAGAGAGCAGACATGGTGAAACACTGGGGTTAATGGCAAAGGGTGAGAATGCCAGGTTTCATGGATAATTCTCTGGCACAAAAAGTGATCTGTACTCTTTGACAGGAACACAGTTTAAAAAAGGTGAATCAGAACTTCAGTTTCATTGTTTTTAAGCATTATCCTCGCTTAAGAGGAAGAAACACAGGAACTTACAGGTTGCATCTTTCTTAAACTGCTTCCTGTACTCATAAATTAATGCAAAAAAAATTCCTTCCCTTGCCAGGCTGTTTAAAACAGCAAAAAGCCACTGCAAAATGAGCTGGACATCTTCACTCAGTTTTTCAGCCTGATATTCCTAGAAACTCATGAACAAAAACCATGACCCTAATAGAGGGTTTGTGGACTTAAATGATGGCTTAGGTTTTATTTATAATACCATGACCTTCTGTTTTTCTGGGATGGCATGGATTCTGTCAACCACCCTTAATTTCCAAGGTGCTGAGAGAGCCTGACATTTCCTAAATCAAAGAGCTGTGCCCATCCCTCAGCCTTGGGATCTCCACAGGGACCTCCATACCGCTGAGCAGGAGAAACATCCCAGCCACATCCTAGTGGGATTCAGAATGTACTCACCAGCCTCCACACACCCTGCTATTCTCTAGAAGGAAATCCCAGAGGCTATGAGAGACAATGTGTTTCCCATGTTTAAATGCCTCCAGCTGTGTGCTGGCTATGAGTTTCCTATTTTGAGTGTCATTTGAAACCTGCCCTTGAATTGTTTTTGGCATATATACCACAGGTTGCCAGACTTGCTTCAGGAGATTCTGTTTGGGCTCAAGCTGGGAAAAAATTTTATGGGAAATCCCTGGAATCCCACCAGGTCTTCTGTATTGCATCAGTACAGCCATGTGTGGTGTTTGGTAAGAAGCCGTGGGAACGTAGGTCAAGATGGAGAAGCTGAGAGGATGCCATTCCATTTTCTTCCCCTGGAAGTGAAATGTTTTCACCTGAGCAAAATAAAGACTTGTGTAATAAGGTAAAGTTTTGTGCTTTACAAAGCACAATTTAGTAGAATTTTGCATTAGTGTTCACAAGTGCTCGTGTGCAAGACAAGTGCAAGACATCATCCCTTAAAATGCACTTCAGAGAAATGAAAGTAAATAAGACAAAAAGGTAGTATGTTCCTCTGCCTCCAGAAAAAAGAAGACGGGAGTGTTGATAAGAGCCTAAAAATGAAACCTGGCTTGTGAAGGATCTGGTTAGTTTCAGTGGCTTGTGGACTATTTCTTTCATTCACCTCCCATTGCTACAAGGCAATTTTGACACCCCCTCCCAAGTTTGCATTTCTGTAACACCCCAAAGAGCTGGGAAGACAATTCTCCAAAAGCAGCCTCCCAAATGTCACTGAAAAAGAGAGCAACAAACTCCTCGTGCAGCACAGGCAAGGATCCCCCTGCCATTACTCCTGATCTTATTAAGTCATTAAAGGAAACTCTAGACTTCTCAGGCACCATGTGAATAAAGAGTTGCAAATAATTTCTGTGAGCAGAGTATCAGCCTTGCTTCACCGAGATATTTATTATGCAACATAAAAAATGGGAAACGGAGGTATGGGGGAGTTACAAGGTCACACAGGAAACGTGCAACCCAGCTGGAATTAAAAACACGGGTCTCCTGACTTCTGTGACCAACAAACCCTTTCCTTTCTGCAACAACAAAGGCAAATGTTTTTTGTTTCTCTGACAGCACAAGAGCATTTTATGTGCAGAAACTTAAATGCTTTATCATTGTTATCATCATCACTATTCTGTTCTTTTAAGAAAGCTGTTCAAAAATGGAAAGTGGTCAAAAATGGAAAATTTTGGTTCCAGATAATTTTCTCTCTGCCTTAATCATATAAGTTGTTGCAGGTATTTTTCAGTATTTCTCAGTTGTACTTCAAACAGCCAGATCTCTACTCCTTTCAATTTATTTTAATCCAGTGCTGTAGTCTCTGTGTTAGTAGTAATTTAACTGAAGGCCAGCAGGAGGAGAAACAGACCAATGTGAGATCCTCCACACATGAAATACAGATAAAATGGTTTTATCTGTAATACAGATAAAATGTTTTATGTGGAAAGATGGTGTTAATGGGAGCTTGAGGCAGAATCAGCCCTGCTGGCAGTTTTGTGTCAGGGTGCTGTTTGAGCTTCAGTGGCCTGCTGGTGTGTCCAGCGCTCCTTCAAAGCACAGCATGACCTGGTCTGCTCTCTGTGGCCATCAGACCTGTTAGGCTGCACACACATCCTCCACCTGGCCCCTCTGGGTTTGCAAAGTGCACGTCAGGGAGCAAACTTGTATAGAAGAGCCATCACACCTAGTCGCACAAGTTTCATCTTGCTCTTCTTTAAACCTACTTGTAGGTGCTGCCATGCCTTGGGTAGCATGCCATAACTCCTGATCCCCCTCTGCCCAAGTAGGTTGAGAAAAAAGGACCTGGGGGAGGAAAGCTGCAGGAAACTGTGCACATTTTCAAGTGCACAGGAGTTCCTTAGGAGCTGAAAGACATGAGACTTTGGCTGAGATTGGCGCCCTTGGTTTTGCGTAGGTCGCTGTGATGCAACAGTCGGCGCCAGTGGTTGTACAATGTAGCAGATACAGCAAATTCCTTTAAAAGGGTGCGGTCCATTGGGATGGAGGTTGCTTGTCTGTCTTGTCAGGCCTGCAGCATCTAGGGCCTGGGAAAACCCTGCAGAGGCACAGAGAGCCCTCACCTCTTCCAGCATCTGCCAAGCATGGTTGGGTGGGGAAAACGTGACTGTGAGGTGAGGGTGAGAGACCCCACAGAGAGGGAGATGGCAGTGGGTCAACAGTACCACAGCTCTCATCCAAGATCCTTCCAAAATCTCAAATGTGCATGATGCAGGGCATTCTTTAACAGAACAGGACCTTTTTCATCTGTGACAGCAATGTTCTGTCAGCATGGACTCTAAAATAGGTGTTTCTTATAGGGTTAACAGTTTCCTTCAACATAGGGTTGGAGGGTTTTTTTTCAGTTTTGTTTCACACTAGATTAGCTTTCTGTGGCAATAAAAAAAATTAATAGGACAAGGAGATGTATCACAGTAAAATCAGGCTGGAGAGTCCAGCACAGGCCGTAGAAATACACCTTGAAACTGACATATAAAATCAAAGTAAGAATGTGCACTGGGATGAAAAGTCAGGTATTCACATGTGAACCTAGCAGATAAAACATTTATTTTGATATAATAAAGAAGATGGGATGCTAAGATGTGGGAGTAAATCTGTACATTGGTGTTCCCAATGCCTTGTCTGACCCACAGACATTCTTTTCAAACAAGAGTATTTGCTGCAGAAGAGTATTTCTACTAAAATAATACTGAGAGTGATGTAACTTTCACACTATGCAGTAATACACAGCATTATGCCAATAAATGACTTCTAAATACAAGAATAATGGAGCAGTGTCATGTGAAAGGAAATGAGAAAAAGCATACGCCCTGATCCACATCCTAAGGCTTTTCAGAAAGACAGACTTAGACTTGCAGGTTTACCAGTATGCTTCTCACATCTCAGGCTCCAGTTCAGTGCACAGCGCTGCTGCTGAGCCACTGCTGGGTATATGACAAAGTGCCAGTCCTTAAACTACAGTCCCTTTGATATAAGACCCTAGAAGTCTCAACTCCTGCTGTATCACATGTAATCATAGCAGAAAATATGGCCTGCAGCCATTATGACTCAAAAACAAGAACAAAATTATAAACTAGTGTAACTTTTAATATACACCACTGGTCACAGCTGTTACACAGGCAGATGTAATTTCAGGTTTATCTTCAGGAGACAGTAAACCATCCTTTCCTTTTGCCATGAGAAGGGAGAAAGCACAGCTGATCCCTGCTTCACTGTCAGTGACACCTGGGTTGACAGAGCCACAGAAGATTTCTGCTCTCTGTGGACTACTGGAATGACAACTTTTGACTTACTTTTCCTTTGTGCTACTCTCAGCATCATAACCACTTAAAATTTTTTCCTTCCCTTTGCAAGGAAAGCTGGGATAATGCCAGTCCTTCTTAGCCATGGGCATTTTCCCAAAGCCTATTCCCTTATCCAGTCCTCTCTGCTACCCCTTGAGTCTAAGGAAAGCAGAATGAAGCTTCCTCAGCCTCAGTTGTATTACTTTGCTACCTTAGATGTCTAAAAGAGAGTGGTGCAGTCTTCTTATGAAGATGAATTTCAGACAATCTCTAAACATTGATAAGGAAATTCTTCACTGTTCCTTCTTATGTAGCTGGATTATATTCAGTGTGTGGTTTGAAACCCTTATCGGAGAAATGTTGATGGAACTTAGCACAAATTATTGTTTTCTTCTTACAAAGTCAGTTTGGCATTTTCCATTTGTCTAGGCAGGTGAATCTGCTTTTCTTGACATGTATAATTTATGTTAAAAGCAAAAGTCCAACATCATTATAAGCAGATAAAATATGTGCCTTCATTTGTCTACCTGGCTGCATTGTAAAAGGGCTCTTTGATTCTCTGGATGTCTGTGAGGCACAGACCCTAGGGCAACACTGCTGTTAGGTGAAGAGAAAACCACCCTTCTAGCAAAAGGCATTGTTCCAACAGCAAAGTTCATTTCTGTGCCTGGAAGTTTAATCAAATTCATTTGTCTTGATATATTTAAAACAGTTCTGTCAAAACATTTGTATTCTTGTCAACAAATGTGTTCTTATCAGTTAGAACTTACACCAAAGAATTTGTTTTCCTCCAAATTTGCTTTGCAAAGAAGTTGAGTTGTTTTAGCTAAAGTAATTCACCATTAAAAAGTAATCATAGGATAATTTTGATTGGAAGATTTTATAGGCAATCTGCTCCAACTCCCACTTTGAAACAGCTCCTGTTAGATCAGGTTGTGCCAGGACTTTGTTAATTTAATATCTGAATATCTCCAAGAACTACCCTGAACTTTGTTCCAAAGTTGTTAACATCACCCTGTTGCAGAAGTTTTTCCTCATACCTAATGGGGTTTTCCCACATTCCAGTGTGTGCCTGTTGACTCTAAACCAGTTGCTGTGCATCCCTGAGCAGAGTTTGTACCTTCCTACCAGGCAGTAACCATAGTCTGGTCTCCCCTCTCCCTCCTCTTCACAAGGCTGAATGAGCTCACTGAACTCCACTTCCTACATATACCCTGTGTTCCAGCCACCACAGGGGACCTTCCACTGGACTCCCTCCTGTATGTCAGCATTTGTTCTCTGCTGTGAGCCCAGGACAGCGCACCAGGAGTGGTCTTACCACTGCTGACAACCTGTGGAGGATCCCTTCCCCTTGCTGCTGCAATGTTTTCCTGCACGGGTGCACTTCTGCCTCCGGGACAACTTGCATCCTGCCAGCATCCCTGGGAATTTTCTGCAGAGCTGTTGCCAGCTGGCTGGCACCAGCCTGTCCTAATGCAGGGCTTTGTCCATTCCGGAGGACCACGTTTACACTGGTGTTTGTTCAACAAACCTGTTCTGCTTGAACAACAGCCCAATCTTTCAACACATTTTGGCACAAACCCACATTTGAGGTCACCTGCAAACACATCAAGAGTGCTGCCGTCCAACCCATCATCCAGGTCATTGATGAAGGCAATGAATTTTACTGGTCTCACTGCTAGTCTTTGAAAAATGCTACTTCCAGCTGGGCCTCATGCTGCCATCACCACCTTTTGAACCTGGCAGTCCAACCAGTTTTCTGTGCATTTTATGGTGTACGTGCCCTGTATCTCACTGATTTGGCTACAAGGAGTCTATGGAAGACCGTGCCAAAGGCCTTACTTAAATGTAGAATTTCCTTCCCTTACATCACTGTAGAAAGCAGGCAAGTTGGCTGAGCACCATTTGTCCCTGGTACCTCTGTCTGACTGGACTATTCCCAATCACCTTCTTGTCCTTTCCATGGCTGGAAGTGGCTTCCAGGAGGAATTTTTCTATCACATTTCAAGAAACTGAGTGTGGCTGACCAGCATGTGGATCCCTGCATCCTGTCTTGCCTGTCTTGAAAATCCACTTAACACTTGTCTTTCTTGTGTTCATCAGAAATCTAAGTAATCTAAGAGGAAATTGATGAAGTTGGTAGAGATGGAGGTGGTGGAGAACACACTTGTAATGACACTGGCTAGCTTATTCCATCCTTGGGTGCATCCCAGCTGGTCACATGGACCTGTGTGATTTCAATTGCTTCATGCTTCATTCACATGGGTTGGGCTAATGCACTCAGGGCCTTCCTGGCCTGACAACAAAATTTTCAGGTGAAAAGTGAGCCTAATCCTCATGGGGGGATTAACCAGGATGGATGATTCATTCTGAAATAGTTATTGTTTGGCCGAGTAGCTGATTAACAAGTTCCTCTAATTGGAGCTTAATTTCTGAGTAGGTTAAGCACCCATGTAGAAGTGACACCTCTTTTTTTTTCTTTTGGAGATTGTTCAAACATGAGATTTACAGGAATTTAATTAATGTAAGGCCTATTGGAATCAATATGTTTGTAGCAATATGATCTGTGTATGCACTATTGAGTTTATCACTTCTTTTAGCAAATTCCTGTGAAAGAAATTAGGTTTGTGAGCTTGGCTTGTGAAATCCTTTTTTCTTTGCTTTAATAAGTCTGTAAGAAGGCATCTTACCTAGCCTAGAAATGATAATTGCATTCTCCATAATGGGATGCAATCCTTTTCTGTTGGGATGTCTTCGATTTTAGAGCCCTGAAATTTGAAAGAATAGCAGTGGCAAAATCTTAATGTATTGGCACATGTAGTTCCCAAATACTTGTGCTGGGAGCAAATGAGTCCTACAAGGACACATGCCTACATGCAAAGTACAACAGATCAATTAAAAGGCATATGAGTCACATCTAAATAATTGTCTGTCCTTTACATCGGCGAAAGGCCATCTCAGGTTGAACACTAAAAATTGATGTGGTTTTCTACCTTCTATAATGTTATCAAGATGAGCTTTTAAATGCTTTGTTGTTTTTTTTTTTAGCTTATGATGTGCTGTGGAGAGGATTGGTGTCTTGCTATCCCAGGCAAAAAACCAGAAAAAATAATTTTTCTCATTGCAAATGCTTCATAGATTCCTGGAATTTCTCCCCTTCTTATCACAATGTTTTATATGGCAATTGTAAAGTATGAAAAGAATGCTTATAAAGCCATTGTTTGTCAATCAGGCAGCCAATGGAGCTTATTAAACTTCTTTAAACCATACCCTAAATTCTAAATGTAGAATACTAACAAATAAACATTGCTGCTGACTTACAATCAGTTTTGTTAACTGATCAAATACTGCCAGTAATTTTGAGCTAAAGGGGAATAATTTCAATGGATCAACATTAAAAAAAATTTATAATAGAATTCTCATTCAGAAAAGAGGACAGTTTTTGGTCATAAAGCTAGCTTGATGTAAGATGCAGCTGAGTTCTATTGAGATATGGGTACATTTCTGTTGTCATGTTGCTGAAGACCAATGCCATTTTGTTTGTTTATCTTCAGACTAGCCATCAAAACAAGGATATAATATGATCTCCAAGCTGGTCTCCCATCTCTTGGATGTAGGAAATAAGAGGTGCTGAAGCTTACAAGACTATCTGAAGCAAAGTGCAAAACTGAATCATATTGTTGTAATTCCTGGAATACTGCTTTAAACGATCTTTCTCAGTATAAGGCAGAGGGGATACACAGCAGGAAGGAGGCTAACTTTAAAATGAATGTGAACACTGAACATCTATTACAAAGCAAGACTCAATCTATGTTTTAAAACACCTTCCTGTACATAAACCTATCTGAATGTAACCATTTTCTCACAGATCAGAGACAAATCATTGGTAAACTCAGTGCAGAGCCAATATCCAAAAATTCATGAACTATTGACTCACTCTGCCCTATCTCCCTCCTTGGTCTTTATCAAACAGATTTATTATCCTACCCAAAGCTCATTTAAGTCAAGATTAAATCTGAATTATTGTCCTGTACACTTAAGTATAAAGCCTGTGGTAGGACTTGGATCATCCTTGTGGGTGCCTTCCAAATCAAATTATTCTGTGATCTCCAGAAAACACAGTTGTTTTCACTCAGGCATCCTGCAGATCAAACCTACATACAGCTTCTCTATCTCCTCTGAGAGCAGGCAAAATCCAGTTTTGCAGAGCAAGGGTAGGTGTTTAACAGCCACCTTCAATATGTCACTCTTGAAATCAGTCATGAGCTCCCTCTGATAAGGGTGGGCTAGAATGGCACCATAGGAAAAATTTCCTAAATTTTCAGGACATAAATTTACATTTCCTTCTTATTCTCAGCTGTTTACTGTCTTCAGAGGTGTATACTTTTTGCAAAACAAACTTTTAGACAGCTTGGTTCATAGCTGCAGTCCTGGAGTTGGACATGTTTCTGCGTATGGGTGAAAGAATCTACCTTGACTCATCCATCTCCTCATTCAGCTTTACAGGAATTAACCTTAAAAATATTTTGCTTCCTATGAGACAAGTTTAGTCTGTAAAGTAATTGCCAAACAGTAAGTATTGGGGTCCATAGTAGATCCTTTTCTAAACAGAAAGTTTAGACATGAAGAACTTCAGGCTCTGAGTAAAATGTTAAGGAATTAAATCTTCCTATCTCACTTTTATACATGCTGCACTTAATGTGGAATTATGTAATTGTATCATGTCTTCTACGCTAACAAAGTGTAACGAAATATTTACATAGTTTTAATAATGGAACTTAGCAAGAATGTGTAAGAATTCAGAAGACCTGAGACATTAATGATTTTTTAAAGGAGGCATACAGAAAATTGTGGGTTACATCATAAAATAGGATGAAAACAAAATTTTTTTTCAAATTTTCAAAGCTGGTCTTAAATGAGAAGACACTTTCATGAACGAGAACTGGGGGAATAAGGAGACGATGGAAGGGAGGAAGAGATGAGCTGAGATCCTTCAAAACAAGGCTGCTAAATACTGTATTAAAAAGAGAAGGATATATATGTTATTCTGTGCTACATTCTTTCTTTTGGGATGTCAGTCCTACAGAAAACTTAAATCTCAATTAGATTCTAAGGCAGTGGGATGCACTCACCAGTGCTGCCATGACACTGATTAAGAATATCAATGCTACTGCAACACTTTTGCTAGACTTGGAGTTATTGCTATGGTGGGAAAAAGTATTTTTTCTTTTAAAACTTTAACTGATGACTCTGCAGCCTTTATAATACTGCATTCAGGAAATAAAAGAGAAGAAACTTATTTAAAATTAAGTACTGCCAAAATGGCTAATTAATCTTGACAAAATTCTCTCATAGCTTTGCTACAGTACTCAGGTTTTTGTGAGATTCTAATTCTCTGCTCTGAGTCACCTTACAGTTTTCTTGGGCTATGGAATAATTATGTTATTATATATTAATCTCAATGCTTAAAAAGATGTCTCCTTCTCAAGAATTTTCATAACAGGCTTGGCTATTGAAATTTCTGATACTCATGTGTTTCTATCCTGCTTCCGCACATAAGGTATATTTTAACTAGAATAACAGGTGTTATGAGAATAACTTTTTTACACATTAAAGGCCAGTACATGCTGTCTTCCTGAAGGTAGTCATCACACAGTCTAAAAGGGAGGACAAAGAAGCCTTTGCCTCTGCAGCAGCCCCTGAATTGTCAATATGGAACATGCAGGAAAGCATTGCCTTCTCTTTCATACGTCACTAGGCTACTGTCTTGCAGGCAGAGAATAGCAGTGCCCTCCCTCCTCATGTCCACACACACGCATATTTTGACCTCATCTTGTTCAGTTTTCAGCTGTCTACCCCCTCTGTTATTTTGTTATTTAAGATGCTAATCCTTAGCATCTTAATGTATTTCCGCAGATCCTCCTTGACTGTGGGAAAGGCTTGTTCTTCTATCTGTCCACATGAAGAAAATCTAGTTTAATCTTTTATTCCGTCTGATTCCTGGAGAAAGGTGAAAAAACCATAGCCACTTAAGTGACATTATCTCTGTCAAACATCCTGATTTCACTATTGAGTGTTAAAGCACAAGGTATTTTATACAGCAGAAGTGCACACACCAATCTTCAGAGGACCAGCAAGAGAAATTCGGGCTTCATTACTGACAAATATATAAGTAGTGTCCTGTCTGAGGTTAGGGAGAGAGTGTAACTGAGGAAGAAGTGCAGTCCCAAGCTGCACATTGCTGCCCCACGCTCTTACCAGCTGCAGCCAGCTTCAGGTGTTGAGGTTAAGCAGCTCTCATGCTGGTAAGAGCTCCACTCTCATTGCTCCTTGTGGAGTCAGCTGTCAAATAGCTCACCTTTGGAGAAGGTAATCATTGGACACTCAGTCTCAGAGCCTCTGTGCTTATTAGGAAGGAAAACAGCTTCACACAGTGAAGTAACATTCGGACATAGTTCTGTCCTGAGGGGCTTCCGGAGAGTCACAGCCTTGGCTCTTCCTGCTGCCAGCCATGTATGAGACACCAATGGAACCTGTGGCTCTGATCAAGGGAGGCTGCGGGACAGACATTTCTTTGCTGCAAGTGGATGAGGAAGTGGCTCTGAACAGCTGAGCTGCGTTGCTCTTCCTGACGTTGGTGATACATTCTCTGCTATTTCACACATTATATACGGTAGAAAATTAAATATATACTGGCATTTATTACTGTAATCTACCAGACTGTTCATGACAGTAAATTGCTACTTCGCTGAGTAGAACTTACCTGTTTATACCAGGGCTCTCATTTGATCAGCTAGGCTGGTATCTGGTTTCTAGCCTAATGGCCAACTTTTTGATAGTCAATTAAAAGTCATTTACTAAGCTATTGTCTTCCTCCCAGCTTGTAACCAAATGTCATACTCTTATACTAGCCTCAGCTGTTCATAAGTCACAAATCAAAACAACTCTAAAGTGGTTAACTTTAGAAGCTTAACTGCAGCCTTTAGGCATTGCCTTTCTTTAGCTGATGATCACTGCTCCTTGAAATCAGCTTCTTCGTGTCAAGTTATTTCCCATTGAAAGTGTGCCTTTAGACATTGATGAATCAACTTCTGTTCTAAAGTCCTTCCATCCTCCAAGACACTGGTGAGACCCTTGAGAATTCTCTGTTAACAGCTACCATGACCTACATGAGGACAAGCTCATCTTTGCTATTTCAACAAAGCACAACCATAACCCCCTGCCTCCAAAATGAACCAGCCAAAGACATTTGCTCAGATTATAGGATTACAGCTTTTCCCTCATCCCTATGGAAATTAGGTGTGAGGACCTTTCAAACTGCATACTGTTGTAGTCCAGTACCTATAAACTATTTTTCTTAAATAAGTTTAGACTTCAAGTCTTTATATTTTAAAATTTATTGTTCTAGTGTTGTACAAATTAGTCTGTCTTACAGCTTTACTGCAGACAGTGAGGAAGCCATCTGCCTGGTTAAGATGCAACAAGGCAGGTTCCCCAGCATTGTTTCTCGTAGAACATGCCCAGAAATATTTCAGGAAATTCTGAAAGGATGTGTGCAGTCCATGTGTTGGTGAGGGACTGAAATTTCTCATTAGGTCATGGGATATACCCAAGAACATGTGGTGCCTGAATAAATTTAGATCAAGTAAAAGACTTGTAAAAAAGGAAAATATGACAGGTTGCAATGTCATCTCCTATTAATCTCTTTTTTTTTCTTCATTTTTGAAATATACACACTTGTAATGCCATTACATGTGCTGTAAATAAAATTATGAGCCATAATGTGCTAAATGTGTGATTTAGAGACAAACCACTTCACTTGCCTGATATTCTTCTCTTTTTAAATTTTGTGATGTTGGAAGAACACAGCATCTTTTTTTTTTCCTCTTCCTGAGAAATTACCCTCCAGACTGTATGCATGTGTGAAATACCGGTATGTATTTTTTTTCTGATTTTACTGTCTCATTAAATCCATCAACATAAGTTTAAGAAAAATTCAAAAAGCCAGAATCAGTTAACAATTACTTCAGCTTTCTTTTTGCATTATGTAAATAAAGGAAAAGACATGTAGGCATTTTCTCCCTTTCAAATAAACTCTGCGTCTTTGGAGAAACTTAATTGGAGACTGTAACACTGTGAAGGGAGAAGGTATCTGTTAAGGTGAATGCAACCTGTTCAAGTGGTCTGCTTTCCATAAAGTATATCTGAACAAGTTGCCCATATAGGCTTCTCCATTTCAAGTCATTTTGTGCTGTCATTCACCACTGTGAATC
>NW_005054379.1:352589-378042 GCF_000277835.1 Geospiza fortis | reverse complement strand
GGAATGCCATTAACAGTGTGTGTACAGGCAGGGCAGTGCTGAAGAAGGGTTGATGCAGAAATTATGTCAATTATGCCAGCAGTGAATAACTAAAAAAAAAAAATCTGTGTGGGCTCGCTATAATAATCTTCTTAGACCTTATACTAATGACCAGAACATTAGTATGGTCCCAAGGCTAAATATAACAGATTTTACCACAAGGCTGTTTCATTGTATGGTAAAAATTTTGCCTTTCAAAGACGAAAAAACCTCCAGTTAGTTCTGCAATATGTGTGCTGCTTCAGAGGTTGTGACTGTTATTGACTACGGAGGCTGAAGGGGGTAAATCAGATCAATGTGTGACAAGAGTTTGCAAGTCAAGGTAACATTCATGCTGCCTCACATTTTTGCTTGGAAATAGGTTTGTTTTCAGCTTTCCACCTACATACATGTATGCAGTTACTTCGCTTCCATAGACACACGGCTTGCTGTCTTTTTTTGTGGCCAGCTGCTGACTTCCACTTTTAATCAAATTTCTAAACGTATGGCTGATAACATCCTGGGGGAGGGGGCCCAACTACTAAAATCACTAGAGGTCATTGATACCATAGGGGTAGGATTTGTAATTGCACACTCAGAGATAACACATAAAATTCTTTTAATTTTACTTTAAATGAACTATGGACTGGTTTAAGGCAAACAAAATGTTAGGTAGAATGTCTATATAACAGTATTTTTTACTTGTTCTAATAGCAGTAATGGTAAATGCAGTTGTGTGCTGGTTTAGGCTGGGGTAGAGTTAACTTTCTCCACAGTGTCAGGTACGGGGCTGTGTTTTGTATCTGGGCTGAACACAGGGTTGATAATATACAGACAATTTTGTTATTACTGAGCAGGGCTTACACAGAGCCAAAGCCTTTTCTGCTTTTTGTACTGCCAAGCTGGTGAGGAAGTTGGGCGTGCATGGGAAGCTGGGAGGACACAGAGCCAGGGCAGACCCAGACTGGCCAAAGGGGCATTCCAGATAATTTGACATCCTCCGCAGTATTTAAAGCTGGGCACAAGAAGGAGGAATGAGGAATATTTGGGGTGATGGCATTTGTCCTCCCAAGTCCCTGTGAGGCGTGAGGGAGCCCTGATGTCCTGGAGATGCAAAACACCTGCCCGCCCATGGGAAACAGGGCATGACTTTCTTTTTCTTTGCTTGTGTGCAGCTTTTGCATTCCCTATGCAACTGAATTGATCTCAACCCATGAGTTTTCCAGCTTTTATCTTTACAGCTCTCTCCCTGATTCTGCTGGCAGGGCAGGTAGTTGGTGGCTGTGTCTGGTGCTTGGTTGCTGGTTGGGGTGAAACTATGACAACTTGTAAATCCTTTTCTTTTTGTCCCACTTTCCACTTTTAAACCCTTTCACCACTTGTTACCTAATTAATAGTTGATTGGGAGTTTTCAGGCAACTGGAGAAAGCCAGGTCAGAGGAACTGCCTGCTGAAAGTCATATGCCACTTTTTCCTTCAGACAAGGGACAAGAACAATGCATCCCAATTAGCAGGAAATCAGACAAAGGAAGCAAGAAACCACCATGGATGAATAAAGAACTGCTATCATTCCTCAACTGTAAACAGGCAAAAGACACAGGGACAGGCCCCTTAGAATGAGCACAGAGAGGTTGTCAGAAGAAGCAGAAATAAGATGAGGAAGGCCAAGGCCCTATATCTGGCCAAGGATGTCAAGGAGAACAGAAAGGGCTTCTTCAAATACATCAGTAACCAAAGGAAAGCTAGGGATACTGTGAGCTTGTTACTGTATGGAAGAGGGACCCTGGTAATACAGGATGCAGAGCAGGCACAGTTACTGAACACCTTCTCTGCACTGGTCTCCACTATGACCAGACATCAGGAATCTCTGACCCAGGACACAGGGTAAAGGAATGTTGAGAGGAAGACTTTCCCTTGGTCAAAGAGGATTGAGTAAAAGAACATGTAGGCAAACTTGACATCCACAGGCCCATGGGCCCTAATGGAATGCACCTCAAATCTTGAAAGAGCTGGTGCTCTATTCTATAGGAAATCTCTATCCACATAGATGACAAGAAGATGATCAGGAGTAACCAGCAGGGATTCAATGAAGGTAAATCATGCTTTACCAATCTGATTTTCTTCTACAATGAGACAACTACCTGGATGGATGAGGGGACAGCAATGGATATTGTCTGCCTCGACTTCAGCAAGGCTTTTGGCGCTGTCTCTCAGAGCATCCCCATAGGCAAACTGAATGAGTGGACCATGGGAACTGGCTGAATGAGAGTCAGTGAAACAGGGTCAGGTTGGAGATCTGTCACTGATATTCCATACTGGGCTCAGCCTTGTTTGCCCTATCCATCGATGATTTGGGTGGAGGACAGATGCCTCCTCAGCAAGTTTGTTGATGACCCAAAGCTGGGAGGAGTAGCTGGTAGCCCAGAGGGCTCTGCAGCTCTTCAGAAGGAGCTTGACAGGCTGGAGAGATGGGCAGAGAAAAGCTGTCTGAAATTTAGCAAAGGCACATACAGGGGATATTGTTCCTACTCTGGGGAGGAACAACCACAAGCACCAGCACAGGCTGGGGTGACCTGCTGGGAAGCAGCTCTGCAGAGAAGCACCTGGGGGTCCTTAAGGACTACAAGCTGTCCATGAACGAGCACTGTGCCCTGGGATGAATTGAGAAAAGCATCACCAGCAGGTCAAGGGAAGTGATCCTGCCCCTCTGCTCAGCCCTGGCAAGGCTGCATTTGGAGTTCTGTGTCCTGGTTTGGGCTCCGTAGTACAAGACAGACAAGGACACACCGGAGCAAGTCCATTGGAGGGCCACAAAGATGATTAAGGGACTGGAGCATCTTTCTTATGAGGAAAGGCTGGGCAAGCTGGGGCTGTTCAGACTCAAGAAGAGACAACTGCAGGAGGACCTTATCAATATCTGTAAGTATCTGAAGGGACAGTGTCAAGAGAATGGAGCCAGGCAGCAAGCAAGGACAAGACACAATGGGCAGAAACTGATGCACAGAACTTCAACGTGAACATGAAGAAGAATTTCTTTACTGTGCAGATAACTGGGCACTAGAACAGATTGTACAGAGAGGATGTGGAGTTTCCCTTGTTAGAGATTTTCACGAACCATCTGGATGCAATCCAGTGCCAAATGCTCTGGAATGACCCTGCTTGAGCAGAGGTTGGACTAGATGACCCACTGTGGCCCATTCCAATTTTACTCTTTCTGTGATTCTGTGATTCTGTGATTCTGCAAAGATAAGCCACTCCTTCAGGTCTAAATTGGGTTCCTGCCTCTCCACAAAAAGCCCTGGAGTATTTGGGGGAGGGGAAATGAAATTGTAAAATTCTGACACAGGATAAAAAAGTCTTTCCTCAAGAGGCCTAATCAGAGTTTGCTTGCCTTGTAACTTAACTTTTGCCAGCATTGAAATTATCTAGGCTTCCCTTACTTGTCTTGGAAGAAATTACATGTCTAAACAGACAACATATAGCATTGTGACTGAAGGAAACAAATAAAAATCTCATTTGCAGCACCTTGTATTAAACACACTTTCACCAGAATAAATTTATGTGATGAATTTGTACCACGTGGTGTTTTCAGTTCAGAGGAGTCCTAACATGTAGCTTTTCATGCAGTTTTACCCTCAGACAGCACTAATGACAAGAGTCTGAAACCCCTCTGAGTCACTCTGGTGCTCTTTTGCACCATGAAGACACATCTTTAATATGTGTTCTCTGTTGATTCATGCCCAGAGGATAAGCATGCAAGACACCTGCACAGCTCTGGAAGAAACCAGACTTCCAGCTTCACGCACAAAGCCCAACTGAGCATTCACTGAAGGTATCCCCCTGAGAGATCTCCACTGGCAAAGAAGTACTACTGCTGCTTCCTGTTCCCAGTAGCCAGTTTGTATATCTCTTGGATCAGAATGAGTTCTCTTTTAGAAGAACCCAGTCAGTGCTACCACTTACATAGAGCTGACAAAGTCTGTTTTCACTGGGAGAAAGGTTCTAAGAGCAGGCCCATCAAGAACACAGTATCACAGTGAGCAGAAGACCCCCTCCCTCCATGAAATGATTAATGTTCTCGTCAGAAATCATGTCCTTCTGCTTGTCATCCACATTTAATTAATTCCTCTTTGTGGGTGGGAATCCTCTCGGAGTAATAACTCTTGAAAACTGCCTCATATAATGGATCAGAATTCTAGACACCTAAATTCAAGACACTTCCCACAAATTTCAAGTTCATAGAATTTAGTAGATGATTTGGGTTTTGTTAAAGACCACTGCCAACTTGGAAGGCTGTAGCTGATTGTCGAATTTGATGGAACAGGTACATAAAACAACTGAAAGTCTCCTTCTGATTGCATGCAATAGGAATTTTCCATCAGGTACTGAGCTACCGTATAAGGAAAGGAAGTATTGTAGACAGCTAGAACAGCTGTCTGTCTGGTTAATCCCTTTTTTTCCATGCCCCTTTCAGGAATGAGCAGGAAGCAAATGCGCACTGTGTTCAGATTAATCATTTATTAAAGATAAAATAATATTGTCTTCCATTAATATCAAACACGCCTAAAAATGATGCTTTTGAGCACCCCAGGGCCAAAAGAGCAGGGGACACATTTACCATATAAGGGTCATTCATTTAGGAATAAGCTTTATAATTTAAGGAAAAAGACAAAATGGTGCCTCTCTCAGTGCATCCTATTCTTTTCAGCGGAATGTTTTCCCTCCCAGCAATTCTGCCCTGAAAGGTGGTGAGCTGACTCATACTGTCTGGCCAGACAGGGACACAATGCTATCAAGCAGTGGGTGGAGAGCACAGAACTAAAAAACATGTGTTTTAATGGATGTTTCTGAGTACTGGTATTGTACCTGATTCAAGGAAATATATCTTAACAAACTTAACTAATAGCTTATCTGGATCAAATGCAATTCTCAAACATTGACTTCCAATGTCAAGGGATAGAATTGTAAATCTGGACTCCATTCAAATACATAAAATATCTTCTACCTAGTGGCTAAGCAAACAACTCTTCATATTTATACACCCACAAACAGAGACAGCTGGAAGGAGTTGCTGTGGGCAAGTGAAAGACCTGACCTGTGGTACACAAAAACCACAGCTGAATTTTGTAACCAAGACCCTTCCTATTCCATAATGGAAAAACTCCACATTTGAGCTCCATTAGAGGTCTTGCACTTTGTGTTGAAAGCAGCTCTTTAGTTCAGTTAGCTTACCACTGGAAAGCTGCTCATGAAAATGTAGCCAGCACAATTAGAATGGAATTTACCAGAAGTCACATGTACATACTCAAGGCTATAAGCAAACACAAAATAAATCTTTGTCCTTTACATAATATTTGTCCAAGTTGTTCTGTCTCCTTCAGCATTTTACAGAATTCTTATTTATTTTGTCTTGAGCAGCTTCATTGCTAAGAACATTTTTGAAGACGAATAGTCATAAATATCTTTGTCTATAAAAATAATGCAAAATGTTTTTAAAAAACTAGAAGTTTTTTAAAAACTTTTTTAAAACTTTTTTTACATTTGTCTGAAATTTAAGGAAAAAAAAAAGCAAGAGATAAACAACAGAACAAGTTTTCAGGGAACAAAGATGCGTGGACACCATTGCACATCAATCACACATGCCTTAGGTGTCCTCTAAACATTAGTTCATCTCTGTTCTAAGTGGAGTTATGACATCTAAGATATGATATGGCAGCTAATGCAAGAGAAATATCTGCAAGGTGTAACTCCATCAACAAATATGAAGGCTCCATCTGCATGGTAACTGCTCATGGACAAATACAGAAGTTAATGTGATAACAGCTTTTTGTTTCATTTATAGCTACTATTCTATAATTTGTAAACATCGGCACTAAGGACAAGCAAGGTGGGAGTACTTTTTATTTATGTATGTCTCCCATCTGGTAAATACAGTTCCTTTAAGGTGCCTTAGATGCTATACAGAGTGTGCAACTTTTTAAAAATAATGGGAATTATCTGCCATGGCCACACACCTAACTACAACACCAAATAGACTCTAGTCTTTTAGCGTTATTTCCCTTTTCTGTAATTGTGACTTCTACAGATTATCAGGCTAACAGAATTAAAGTTGTTTAGTCACCAGTGGAAAATATTCTCTAGTCCACATACAGCAAACACCAAGCCTTTGGGATATTTAAACCATTTTAGATATTCAATACTTCAGCACGAGTTGAAGTACTTAATCCCAAGATTTGTGAGGTCCCAAGATTTGTAAAAGAAACAAACGACCATCTTTTAGAATACAAGCCTTGACCTTTAAGAAACTTGAAATATTCTTACTTAGCTTCAAAATGACTCAGTTAGCAGTACAAGAGCTATATGTTGTTTTCTGCTCATGCATTTCCTCCCCTACCCTTTGAGATCTGTCACTTAACTCACTTAACTAATCAGAACAGCCCTTTTGAAGCAGTGATGTGCAAAAGTGCCTTGTGAAAGACACTGCAATTTACAATCAAGCAAGTTCTTGCTGGGGAATGAAGGAAAGATTTCAAGGGAAGATCAGCTTCATTTATTAAGTGTTTTGGCAAGTTCTCTGCATCTGTTTTTCATCAGAGCCTTGCCACTGAGCTGTAAGAAAAAAATATAAATCATGCATCAACTCCCTTTTTGCTCTGTGACATGGGGAGTCTAGTTACAGAAAGAAGGAGAACCAGTTTTTTGGAAAGCTGAATGGCTTCACCCATGTGAAGTCATTGGCTTCACCATGTGAGTGAGGTAAGGCTAAAGTACAAGGCAATCTCAGGCTGCACACAAAATGTGTGCACAAATAAACCTGGCAAGTCACTATGTGCGTCTTGTAGGTGAATGGAAATTAAAAGACAGTGGGGAAAGAAGCTTTATTGTGAGTGACAGGCAGCAGTGGTCAGGCTGAGGTAGGGGCATTTACTGTAGAGCCCCCATGACTTCCCTCATTTTAGAGAAAATATGGAAGAAAGTACATTGAGAAAAAACTGTTAAAGACAGTGAAAAATCAAAGGCTAGACAATGCCCAGGTGTGGTTATTTCTGGATATCCGTAGTAGTGCTTCTTCCACTACTTTGCACTCTACTGTTGTTTTTTATGACATAATAAGCCTATATAATCTGAAACTTTTCATAATTGCTTTCTGATCTCCCTTACTCAAGAAGTCTTTCCAACAGTTTGCATCACTTCTCCCTCTTGCTTGTTTGTCCCAAATTTCAGTCAAACAAACAAACAAAAACAAAACAAAAAAAACCCACTTGAAAACCTTCAAGAATGCAAGTACATTCATACTATTGAGCTCAGAATCTCCCTGTGGTATAGACTGTCTTTTTGGACCTGAATTGTGCAGCACCTTGCATTGTCACATTCTAATATGTGGCTAATGGTCCTAAATATGATAATTAAAATGTAAGTAGTGCATGATAACTTAAATAGAAAATTTTCACTGCATTTAATAACATATAATGATAACAGTGTACAAAGTACAATAATAATAATAATGTCCCACTAATTTCTTTTATATATAATTAATATGTATAATTAAGAAACTTGCAGAAATTGTAGTAACATTTGGACTTTTAAAAGCACATTAAAAACCCATTCAATTTTGTGTACTGAACAAGTGGGCAGTGAATTATTTATTTTTAAAATGTAGCTATTTTTAATTCCAAATTATTTTCATAAAACCATAGAATAGTCAGGGTTGGAAGGGACCTCTGGAATTAATTTATGTCACTGCTTGAAGCGGGTCCAGTTAGATCAGGCTGCTCAGAGATTTGTCAAGTCAAATTTTAGTTTCTCCAGGTCAGTGACTTCACACACTCTCTTGGCTCTGTTTCAATTCCTGATCGCTCACATGGTTTTTCCTAATATATAATGGGATTTCCCATGTTCCAGGTCATGTTCAGTGCATGTCATCCTGTTGGTGTTCACCACTGGAGAGTGTTTGGGTCCATTTTCTCTGCTCCCTCACACCAGGCATTTGTAGACAGGAACAGGTTCTCTCCATGCCCTCCTCTTCCCAGGCTGAACTAGCCCAGTGACCCTCACCTGCCCTTGAATGCCTTGTGCTCCATACAAGACCCTTACAGAGACCCTTCTCTGGACTTATCCAGGAAGAAATTCGCCACTGTGAGGGTGACAAAGCACCGGACCAGATTGCCCAGATAAGCTGTGGGTGCTCCATGTCTGGAAGTGTTCAAGACCTGGCTGGCTGGAGCTCTGAGGTACCTGACCTAGAGGGAAGTGTCCCTGCTCATGTCAGGGGCTTGGAACCAAATGACCTTTAAGTCCCTTCCAACCCAAACCATTCTATGATTCAAGTGTGTCTGCACAGCAGTCCTCTCACACTGACTGCCCCACCCAGTCTGGTATTATTGCCATATTTCCAAGATTGCCGTTCATCTCGTCATCTGCATTGTCGAGAGACACATTGACCAATGCTGTGACACTTCCTCCTTGCCTGTACCCCAGATATTTGTTTAGTTGCTGAGGGCCTGGAATGAATAGAGTCTGTCTGCTGCTGGCACAGAGCACAAGGTTTCAGCCACACCTATCCCAAGGCTCTCTGAGGCACACTATGCTCCTCCATGTCCTCACTTCTCCCTTTAATCTGTGACTTGGGCTTTTGCCCTCTGCAGGATATCTAAAAAAGTCTCATGGAGATCCTGTTCCTCCTTCCTAATGCTATACCTGCTCGTCTACTCTGGCACTCTTGAAATGACTTCTTCAATCATGGAATCCGTGACTGAGATTCAGAAGAGACACATCTTCCTCATCGTCTTTACCACATGAACCTGAGTCAGTGGACTCAAGAAAATACTAGTACCATTTGGCAGTTTGACCTTTTCCAGGTATGAGCATTTTAATACCTCCACATGATCACAGAAGCCCATGTGTGACACACAAACCTGTGAGTGCTTTCTAGAGAAAACTCTCTCCAAATCCAGAGCAAGTGCCATGTGTCACAGTAGGCATTTCAAATAAAGATTAATGTTCACATCACAAATATTTCTAAAGCACTTCTGCCTTGACGTTCATATGGAGAAAATTGTATTTTTCTTTCTACAAGATGCTTGAGATGCTTTTATTTTTGCTCTCAAGAGATGCTTCAATACTATTAAGCTTCTCACCTTAGACAAAAAAGCAATAAATGATGTGTGAAATAACCCATCCTAGGCGTAAACCAAACTACTTTTTTAATGCCCTTCTGAAATGCAAACATCTCCTTGCTGCAACTTACTTCTTGGCTATTCATAATCAGAATGTGTTGGCCTGACTCTGAGGAACTCAAATAAAAGGGCTGTTCCTACACGTCCTAGCAGACTTACCGGCAGAATTACCTGCCATGGCTCTGCGGATGAGTCCCAGCCATTCAGACAGTTGAGTGTAAGGGCTACTCCTAAAAATCATGCCTGCATGCAGAAATGGTCCCTGCCCAGTCTGTAGCTTAGGGGCAGGGTAAAAGGTTCAAACAACCAACAAGAGATTATTCAATGCAATAAAACCTGTGCTCACAGTTCAGTCTCCTTCCCGTGGTCACCGTCTCCTCAGCCTGCTGTCAGCTGACACAGAGAAAGGAACTGTAACTCAGTTTATGGAACCAAGAAATGTTTTATCAGCTAATAACACAGAAAGTCATTTTAATTCCAGTGCTTATCTTTATGACCAGTATACTGACTCACTGCAATAAATTTTAAATATTTAGATGAAGGAAGGTCCTAAGAGTGACCGCTATGTGGAAGACCATGCTCTTCAGAACCTGAAAACCTGAAGGTCCAGCTATATCTCCCCAAAATTCAAACAAGATATTTTTAAAGAATAGTCCTTGTCCCTTCAGTTTCATTTAGAGTGAAGCAGAAAAGGAAAATTTGTTCATCTGCTGTCACTGAGTACCAGTTTTCAGAACCATTGTTCACTGAGAGTTTTCAGGTCCAGGCACAGTCTCTGCCCATCCATCTCTGACCTGGAGACAAAGCAAACTTCCCCATGCCTTGAGAGGAGGCTGTAAACAGTGGCTGATCATCTGTATTATCTCCTGCCAAAGTACACAGAAAAACAGAGACCTATAATCCTGAAAGCAGATATGCCA
Organism: Geospiza fortis; assembly: GCF_000277835.1. Taxonomy (NCBI): domain Eukaryota; kingdom Metazoa; phylum Chordata; class Aves; order Passeriformes; family Thraupidae; genus Geospiza; species Geospiza fortis. The sequence continues at coordinate 367,928 of NW_005054379.1, read as the reverse complement.
AAAGACTTAACATTTATTCTTTTGCCCCATAAAAAGTAACCAAGGCAAATATCTAATCTGAACATTTCCCACTCATCTCTAGCCATCAGATGATCTTCTTTTCACAGCCATTTTCACTCTGGATCTCTGTGCCAGTAAAGATCTAAAGTTCTCCTCCTTGAACAAACAGCTAACTGAGATGGCAGCTACAATCAGGTCTGTGATGAATGAGACAAGGATGCTGCAGGTCTGGGCTGGAAGGAGAGCCTGGGGAAGGGTGACCTGAAACAATCATGGATTTATGCAGAGAGCAATGTACTAGGCTTTGTAGAACCTGTTCGCATGCTGACTATTGATAGGACACTGAGTGAAGGTGTTCAAAGGCCAGTTCAGGATACAGTTACTTTCACAGTCGTTGGGTCATGGATTATCACCTTCTCTATGCAGAAGGATTGTACGGCATTCTTTTTTTTTTCCCCCTTTTGTGATAATATTAAGTACCAGAGTGATAAATTGTGGGGTTTCTGTGGGGTATGTTATAAAGGTCAAGAGTTAAAGTTAATGGGCTTGAGAAGGTGATTCGAAAATGCCATGTGAACAACCTGTTAGATTTCTTTTTCACTCCCCACCCATAGTCACCTGCTTTTACAAACAGGCTGCAGGTGGTGGCAGGCAACTTCATGCTTCAAAAGAGTATGTCATCAAAAACAACAAGAAAATCCTTCCTTGGTTATTTAAGTACAAGTTTCATTATTTTATTTATTCACTGCCAGAACGATGTAATGACTCATCTCCTATGTCAAGAGCCAACAACCTACTACAGCACTGAATTTCTCCAAGTGCTGACACAGGGAGAATTTGGGTCAAATTCAGTTAATCTCCTCCAGAAACATGGTTAAGAACATGTTTTTAAGATTTTTACCCTTATCCTTGACACAAAAGGGATATTGTCATTTCCCCAAACTTGCAGGGCCAATGAAAACTAGAACTTCTCTGAAGGGGAGGGTAGGAGAAGAGGCAAAAATATTTTCTAATAACTTAAAGTGTAGTATGTCAGCTTCAGGTTGCCCTGGGTAGATAGACTTAGTGAGATAATCTTCTGTTCAAAAAATGGCCTGTACAGACATTTTTGAGCAACCATTTCTATGTTCATTTTCCCAATACTACGTCCCATGTAAAAAGTTTTTCCAATGACAATGAAACTGAGATTTCAATATTAAGGCAAAACCCATCCCCAAGTTTCATTTAATTTAGCAATTTCCAACCCCTGATATCAGGGTGTGAGAGGATGGAAGAGACAGAGTTAAAAGGTTACCTTACTTATCCTAACAAATATCTTAAGAGCTAAATAAATAGCTATATTTTATGTGCTCAATCAATCACTTTATGAATATATAAGTAAACTAATATCAAGTGCTATATGAATATGAAACGGAAGACATAATTTTGTTTTTATGAAAGTTTGAAAAATACTAAGAAAACAAGTTGAAAACAACAGGGAAATGGCATTAACAATAAATGAGTATTTATAAGAGAACCCCCAAAATTACTGAAGCAAATTTCTGCCTTACTGTAAAGTATTCCTTTGTTCTCATAAGAAGCTGAACTGTTACTGTGGCCCTAATTTTCAGGAGGCTGAACTATACTGCAGATTTGTTTGATACTCTCTTCTGCCACCTTCCTCTAGATATCCTCCCTCATGGGAAAAGGCAAAGGGCAGGCAGGAGCTGTCAGATTTTTTCCAGTTAGATGTAGGTCTCTTTTCACCTTTCATTTCAATATTGGTGAAAAACTAAGTGAAAATTCCGTGAAGGAAAAGGAGTTTGCTCTTACTCCATGCTTGCAAAAAAACAGGCTTCTGAACATGGGAGATTTTGGCTCAGTAGCTTCAGACATGCAACTCAAGGCTGGATAACTAAAACCTAACCTCAGTCAGATGCTGAGTTACTTAACGCTCCAGTGTCTGGTCCTTAGAGTGAAAAAAGGTCAGCAACAGTAAAATGTCCCTGCATGTTGAAGCAGAGGGATGAATACTCACGGAAAGAGTACAATGAAGCCAGCTGCTGCGCAAACACAGTAGAGAAAGGTGTGACTCAATCTCACTCCTTTCTCAAAAGCAGCCTTCAGGTTCCCAGCAGCAACTAGGCGTCCTTGAAGTCACAGAGCCTGGGGTCTTCCTCTGCCATTGAGCACTGCTCTTCAGAAAGAGCTGATCCAAGCAGAAGTGGTCCCTGCAACGAGTCTTCAGGCAAAGTGCTCTAGGACTGATTCAGCTTTCCTCATGCCACACAAACCAGTTTTGGCAGAGGTTTGCAGTAAAGCTAAGGCTTTACCTGAAGTATTCAGCCCTCCTCTCCTTTCAACGGGACACTGACACAGCTGCCTGCAGAAATTAATTGGAATATCCCAAAGCTATGCATTAAACAGCACCAATTGATAGGAGACTTTTGTCCCCAACCTCCTGCCTTGACCATTGAAACCCATTGCTTTTGTGGCAGAAATTAGGTTAAACTGGTGTTCCAGCAGTTCAGACTAATGTTGCAGCAGTATTGCTCTGAGCTTCCTGCACTTGGAGGAAGTTCTTCCCATCGTCAAGAGAGACTTGCTATTTAACAAGGGGGATAATGTAGCTCCAAAAACAGAGGTGGACATTATATTTAGGAACAGCAGGACTTCCCCATACACCATTTCAAGGCCACAGAAGTAAGCATGTGATTTGTGTGCAGGTGGAATGGTTAGACTGGATGTCAAGTACTTATGATACTACACTCAGAAAATTACAGGATATGAACTTTTTTCTATGGTTTTTTTTTGGGGGGGGGGGTTTCTTTTTTTCTTTAAGTAGGTTTCTAGTTTTTGTTTCCACCAACTCCTGGAAATAGTAGCTTACCCTTCTTTGCCATGCTGAAGTTTTTTAGACCTGATAAAGCTGTAAAATTCTCAAATAGGTTTTTGTTTAGTCTTTGTTTTTCCAAACATTTGCCTACTTAATACACCCACATATTGTATTTATTACTATCTACTTTTTGTGCTAGCCACACTTAATAGGATGGAGTGGGATTTTGCCAGTGATAGGAAACTTTACATGTTTTTCCCAGCATTTCTGTCAAATGTGCACAGGAGTCTGTCTGATAGATGTGCTATGAATGTTGGTGGTCTATAACCACAATTACTCTAACAATATGAAAATAAATCTAGTCTGGAATATCTTTGATGTGGTATCAAATAAAGTATTCATTCACTGAGATGAAATAATAGGCATTCTTCAAGCCATTTACACAAACTCCCTGAAGAGTAAACAAAGATATCTGCTACTCTGTGGAGTGGGACCACATGGGTATCCCAAAATCTAATAATACCTTCCAAGTCTAGTCTGCAATGGTATATCTGTTTTTGTCTCTGTGATGAAATTAATATGTTGTATGCAGGAGAAGGATTCCTAGGCCCATGCAGCTGGCACTGTGTGAATCCCCGACTTCCTGATGCTGCAGGCAGCACTGGCTGGAAGTGCTCCTGCCTTTGCAGGTGAGTTTTCAGGTGTTTCACGCTGCAGTGGTAGGAAGGAGTGGCTGTGTCTGTGTTCCATACATTCTACCTACTCAAGAAGCGATCTTCCCAGCTATTCCCTGACAGCACAGAGCTCACCAGGAAGCTGCCAACAGCAGTAACGGAAGAGTTTGCTTTCACTAAATGCATAACTTTTTTTGAAAATATCCTGTTTTGTGTTTGTTTGGAAGGTTTTTTTGCCTATACCACCTTCCTTGTAAAAGAAGCTTTTAATACCATTGCTAAATCTGAAAAGAAAACATGCATTTTTCACACATTATATGCTCATAACTGCTTCTCTCATGTTGAGGTTCAACAGCCTTGTAGAGAAAAGTCCCAAAAAAATAAAATCTTTACTATATGCTTCCAAACAGCTCTTTCTTCCCTTTCCAAATTCTGGTGTTTTTTTTTTTTTTAGTGCAGAACAGCTTTAAAAAATTCGGTGGGTATGAACACCACCGAGCTTTCATTACAACTCACCACAGCCTGTATGTGGTGCTGTGAAGAAAGCAAGGTACAGAAGCCAATTTCCAGAGATTTCCACATCCCTAATCCCTTTCTGATACCCACTTAGCTGCCTGGGACACACCTGTGTGTGGCTTTGCCCTGGAGCAGTAACCGTCCTGAAGAGCCGCAGGGACGCACCTCTGCCAAGAGCCTGTTCAGACTTACCTGGAAAATGACTGGGCAGAATCTCTCAGACCTTGTGAAAGTTCAAGGCTGTGTGAAAGTCTGAGAGAGCTGAGTGAGCCAGGAAGTTGTATGCAGAATGGAAAAGGAGATGTTTGTTTAAAGCAGCCATCAAGGAGATAACAGCACAGGCCAGCAATGTTTTTTTGGGATAATGCCATGCTCTAACCTCTTTTTCTTCTGGTTCAGCTGAAGTGGCCCTCCCAGCATGCTATTAGGATGCAAGTGAAATAAAAGTAGCTTATTCCCTGAAATGCTGTGGATGGTCTTCAGGTGGGCAGAGTTGGTTTTTTAGGTGGTTTTTTGTTTGTTTGTTTTGTGGGTTTTGTTTCACTTTGTTTTTTTCAGGAAAAGGGGAGGGGAATAGTGGAATAGTGGGAGAAGGATTTTTCTGATAAATCCCTTTGCCACCTCAGGAAAAAGCAGCTGCCCTACCATCTAATGTCCACGTGCTCCACGCTCACAGCCTGCAAGCTTTGCCAGGCCCTGAAAGAGTCTCGGTTTCTCATGCTTGAACACCCATCCCTGACAGCAATCCACCAGAGAAACAGCAACATTACCTGTAAAGCTATAATCCTATCCAAATCCAGGACAGAGAGCAGTAAAATTATTTGGGAAGTTTTTCACCTTTAGGTGTCTGAAAATCAGGAAATAAGGCTAAAATAGCTGTTTTGGGTTCCTCTGCATTGAGAGACAGTCACTTTCGGGAAGTGACTCTTCCTATTTGTCTTGAACACCCATTTGAGGGTGATACAATTTTTTTATTAAGACTAGAATAATGTACTTCTCAGTAACTGTCAGTTCCCATGTGTAAGTCCCACTCAGTTTAAAATAGCTTTGTAAGGACTTGCTAAGAACTAGACACATAACTCTCATAAAGCTATAATCACACGAAAATGGTGGTGTCAAATCTTGCTACTAATAAAAATATATGTGAAATATATTTTTATTTCAAAATATGAATATGAATATGAATATTTAGGCTGTAGAACCTAGATCTCACAAGAGGTTTGTCAGACCTGTTAGCAAGGATTGGAGCTCTATGTTGCTTCTGCAACTATTACACCAGTTGCAGACTCACTGTGGAAGTCTCTGTCCAGTCCTGACGTCTGTGCTTCAGAGCACATTCTGGCAAAAGAGGAGCCACAATGACAATCCCTAATCACAAAGACTTTCCTTCAGTAAGAGATAAACAAGAAATCTAACCAACTACCACAACAAAAGCCTAAAGAGTGACTTGGTTACAGCCTGTTAGTATCTATATTTAGGGCACATTTCTGATACTATCTGCTTCTTTCAATCAAACAAGTAAAGAGATGTGCCATTTAATGGATGGAAGTTAAAACTGAACAGAATCAAGCCTACAAAAATGATGTACAGTTTTTAAAATGAGGGCAACTGGGTACTAAGATGAGGATAGGTTGTCTGGCAGTGAAAGTTCTCTGATAAATAAAACTGATTTTTCCACAGACATCCTGAAGCGCAACTGTGGGGTTAATACAGAAATTGCTAAGCAAGTTTGATAGTCCATACTGTTTGGAGAGGTGGTAGGTACCTACTTTTCTCCCCAGATGAACAATAGTCTCTTTGTCTTCATCTTAATCTCTCTCTGCAGGGGTTCTTGCATTTCAGAAGATGGAAAGTATCAGCAAAGGAGTTGTGAACTAGATCCAGACTGTCCAAAAGAGGAGCATGCCAGGTGCATTATTCCCACCACTACAATTCATATTGAAAGAGGGCTGTGGTGCTTCAGGCGTGAATACAACCACATGCATCATCAGTCAAAAACAAATATTCCTGGCCCAATCCACCAGAGCACAGCTGGTAAAGGCTCATCAAGCAACACACATTTATTTGGATTAGAAAATCTGCAAGTGACAGTAACCGAGGTTACAGTCAGTGGCAGTAACCAAGGTTACAGCCAAGAAAAACAGGTGGAAGTTTATTAGTGGTCTCTTTGCAGGGTTTTCAAAATTCCCTGATAAAGGGAGAGGCTTAGTTATAATGAGTCTGCTGGCAGGAACAGCACATATTTCGTCCGTCCAAGTGATTGGAGGATCAGGCTCGCATGATCTCTTGTGTGCTGACTCACCAGAGGGCAGCAGCTTTCCAGATGTGACATTAGGTCATAAAAATGCAAGACGTTCCTCTTGCTGTCCCAGTCAGACCACCCCTCTTTGTACTGTACTCTGATGTCAACAAACCCATTTTTACATGCTTCACTGGAAAGCTAAACATCACATCGTTTTGGAGTAATGGCAGGTCGGGTCATGTACCTGATGCCTGGTTAATCCGCAGTTTTGCAATCAGTAGTTTGAAAACAATCTCATGCAATTAATTCACACTAGGATGATCTGCTGCCTCATACAGACAGACTTTAAGGTTACTCCATGGCAAATTGAAAATATTTTCTTGAGAGATTTTCTACTTTAGCAGTTAGATATATTGCCAGCAGGACACTAGTTCTTCTCCATAGTTTGCTACTCTAAACTAAAAGATGGAGAAAATTACATTTATCCCCTATGAAGACAGGCAAAAACTTTATCTTCCAGGAGCATCTCCTGGCAAGGAGAAAGTCTGACCTCTGTGTATCTCCAGAGAGGATTTTTTTGTGTCTGCAGCTACCCTTCATTACTAGCTTCACTCTGCTTACAATACCTTAATTTCTCCAGTCAAAATCCTGTTTCTGTCCCAGTGGGGAGGTTGGAAGAGTTTCTGGGAGGCACTGTGTTACATGTTCCATACGGCAGCACAAAGCACAAGAAGCAGGAAAGCCTTGCAGCATTTGCATTTCTGTTGTTGCTGTCTGACTTCTGGGTGGCCAGCTGTGATTCCAATGGCTCGGAACTTCCAGCACAGGCTTAGTACTGTAATTATTAGTAAGATGGAGATAAGTTAACTGCCACCATTGAAGAGTACGTTTCCATCTCAGCTCAGTGGGAATGGCACCACACCAGGGTCTACAACTTTCCACCAGCAATGCAGAGAAAATGCGTTTAACATCCGTCTCAATGGGAGTTCACTGAGGGAGCGCACAGGACATACATCCCCAGGGTGTCCATCAAAATGTTTCAGAAATGTGAGATGCAATATAGTGAGAGAAAAATAAAACACAGCGGTAGTTGTTTTAAATACCTCTGTCTAGTCCAGTACTGCTGGGAAAGTGAGAGGAATTGAACAAACATTATGGCAATGCAAACTGTTATCAAAAAATCCCTGACAAGAGACTTTGAGAATTTGAGTACCAGGGAAGCGTACCATACATGCACAGGAGCAAAATAATTTCATATTGACATGTTCAAAGCATAAACTGCCCTCCATGTACCCTTTGCACTTGAGACTTCACTTCTGAAAGATCCCTAAGTGTTTGGTGTGGAAGCACTGACTCAGAACAGAAATTGTGATTGCTGTATAACAGAGGGGACTTCTACATTCACTAACAGATTAGAGTTCAATTACTTGGCTGTTAAACATGTATTTTGGGTGCTACTGGAGCTGGAGCAGCAATCCCAGATAAGATCATAAGTAGACACTGTACACATGCACACTGTCAAGACAGGCCATGGCCTAAGTCATTCATTTTCTAAATAGGCTGGAGGAAGGATAGGAAAGGAGGAGCAGGTAGAGGTGAAAATGCTTAGCAAGTTTCTACTGCAGCAGATACAAAGCAGGTTACAGCATCCCCATGTCCGTCTTGTATGTCTGCCATTATTTTTGTGGTTGGTGCTCACCAGCTTTTCCCTCCCCACAGATTCAATGCCCAGAACTGTGGAGATTTATTCTGGAGCAACATGAAAGGTGATGGTACAGAGAGAGAAACACTGGTGGGCAAGGGATGGAGCTCCTCCAGCATGTCTGGTACCACACCAGAGGGGAAAGGGTTCCTCCTTACCCATGAGCCCTCTCCATCTGGTTCACAGGTGGAAATTAAGACTTCAAGAGCAAGGGCTAGAGTCCTACTTATGTTATAGAAATACTGGTATCCAGTGAACCATGCATGGGCCTTGTACAGTTCATCAGGGCAGATACATGTTTCTTTAGTTGCTATATCAAATCACCTCTCAGGCTTTTGTGGTTTTTTTTCTCTTCAACTGAGGTCTCATTTGGTTCAAGCCTTTCTAAAATATCTTAAATTAGTAGAATAATTTCCTCTCTCTGTTTTTCTAAGTGCAAGCAGAGGTTTTTTAAATTTTGGGAGGTGGGGATAATAAGGATAGCAAAGATTATTTCTTTGGATTTATGAGAAGAGTACAAATCTAACATAGATTGCATAGAAACACATTTTTGCCTAAAGTGTTGATTTTTTTCCCAAGATCATTGACAAGGTCTTAATAGTCATGCAGTCAAACAATCATTTAACAACCCAAAACTGTGTAGATTTAGGGCAGCTGTAACAAAGTTCATCCTCCCAGCAGTCCCTGTCAAGCATTAAAATACTGCTCACCCTCAGAAAGGCCATCATGGATGATTTAACAAAATTTAGATATAACAAGGCTGAGAGGGAGCAAACAGGAGGGAGGCACCTGAGTTACTCCTACAAGCTGCAGCCCTGCAAATTAATTCTTAGTGCAGGAGAAAGATGCTCCTGCAGGGCTTACAGCAAACAGGGGGCACCCTGTAGCACCAGCAGGACCATAGCCAGAGGAGGGGGCAGGTTAAAGGTAGAACATGGAAACAAAGGTTAAAGGTAGAACATGGAAACAGCTGCTGCAAGCTGCTACCACCTGTTTGTAGCTCTTTACATTCCCCAATTCTTATTTTGGAATGTGATTCCTCTCTGTGGTGGGGTAACAGCACTGGACTCTTTCACTTTGTAGAGCATCAAACAGCCCCACCCCACAAGCTCACCCCAATGATGATTTCTTTGCTTCCTGCTGTGGCTGCTGGGTGACTTTGAGGAAGGCGTATCCTCCTGAGCATGTCTGGCCTTCTGAGAAATAGGATGAATTTTGAAACTCCCATGACCCTACAACCGCAGTTCCTTTAAGAGATTATAGTCTTATCAGCAATTACTAAAATTGAGCACTTGCAAGCCTGCAGATGTGCTTTTGTTACCAGGCTTAAAACTGCAGTCCCTGGAGCCACCAGGTCTTCAGGCCCAGTGGTGACCCTCCAGGTTTCCTCAGACACCATCCTCCACCTCCCAGGACATCTCCAGGGCCCCCACTCTTGCTCACCCCCCCCCCCCCCCCCACTGCAGCAGCATCCCACATGTCTGCAAGATGAGAACAGCTTGTGCTCCCCACTGGCTTTGTTGCCACTTGCACCCTTCTCATGTCAGATATGTCATAGCACTGGCCCCTTCACTTTCCAGTTTCTTGACATAGGACTGACAAAGAATGTAAGCAGCCATGAAAACCATCAGAGGGAACTTTGCCGATTCTTTGCTATCATTTGCATGGCAGCTCTTTATTAAAGCTTGGAAAGAAATATCTTTTGCATCTTATTAAAAAAAATCTATACAACAACATTAATAATAATAAATAAAAAATTATATAACAAGAAAATCCAAGCTTCAAGGAGTCCTTTTGCAGAAGTAACTTTCAGTATGTAGAGTTAAGTTTGTATGACTAATTCTGTATTTTAGAGACCTGATATCTTCCTAGGGGAAAAAAATTGTAATTCAGACCATGTAGCATAAGAGTAGCAGCTGCTGGTGATGCACAAAATATAGCTGCAAGTGTTTACTTTTAAGCAAGAACCTTGTGTCTTCCTGGAGCCCAACTGAAACTCAGATATTGTTTGACTTTTTCTCTCCTACAACATTTGAGCTTGTAATGCTTTTGAAATCTAGAGCAAATAAAATACTGCAAGTTAAAAATTACATGAGACAAATGTACCATGACTCCAAAAGAATGGCTCAAATTTAGAACTGTAATAAAATCTTTTAATGAGGAATTAAGCATGAATGGTGTTTACCACAGCTCATTTTCCTAATAATATATCTGCCATCCCTATGAAGATTTCTGAAGATAACACCACCCATATAAATTCCTGCACCTACTTTTGATCGGTGGATGATTGGGTTTTTCCCCACTGGAGAAGCCCAGAGCCTTTGACATCTGTTCATTATTCACCCAGTGCAACACACAAGGTAAATAATGTGGCAAGCACAGCCAGTTCTGCTCATTTAATCACGAGGGTAAACCAAGGTACATTAAGCCAGAGCCTCACTGCCAGTGCTAATGGTTTACATGGCACCCTGACAATTTACACCGGGTAATGACTTATCCAAGGGTGTTAGACTGGTTGCCAGGGCTATGAAATAAGCCAGGGCAGAGTCGAGAGTAGAGGGGGACACTGGAGCTCTGGTCACCTTTGCTGACAGCTCAGCGCCTGCAGATTGGACCACTGACTGTCCTGGAAAAAAATTATGTAGGAAGGAAGTTTGTTGTCAGGAGTCACAAGGCTTTTTCTTATGTGAAAACGTAAAAAAAATAACCCACTTGTCCACATAAACACGTGTCTGAGACATATTTAATAAAAATATATCAAAAATTCAAATACAAAAATGCAATATTTATTTTCAAAATTATAATCACTCATACCCTCTAAACTGAGTTTTCTGTGAGCAACCAAGGAACTGTGACACTTGAGTTCAAGGATTTCAATTTCCAAAATTTTTAATACCTATATGTAAATGACTCATCACCGACCTCATTAAAAAAATGCCAAAATTATCAGTTACCTGATAATTGGAGTAAGCATTTCACCCAAAATAATATAAGAATCCCTGCAAGTAACAGCTGAGGACAAGCATCCTGAAAATGCACTTTTGTCTGCTGTTTTAGTTTGTGGATGAGAAGCAGCTACTTTTTAAGACGAACATATCCTACAAGGTGTTTTTTTTTATCTCTATAGCTTTGGCAGTGTCACACTAAGACAGTCTGACAAACGCCCTTGTTAAAAAAATAAGTCCTGCTTATATTAAAATTTGGTCTAAGCATGCATTTAGAAACAAGAGTATTGATGACACAAATAGCCTGAAATAATACCTACTTTCACATAGATTGATGGTACCCTATCTTCTCTACTTTTCTATGTTTGGGAGTGTATTTTTTCAATTTCAACATTATTCTTCCCTCTCTATCCTCAGAAATATATTTTAAGATAGTGTGGCATGAATTCCACAATGACAAATTGTTTTCCTGGCCCAAAATTTTATTGTCATTTCCATATCAAATCTAGTGCATTTATCTTTACTTGAGGAATTTTTTCAAAGCTTTAGCAAGGCACAGCAACTTTATTTATTTAAAACTTTCTTGAATTTTTGTAATTGTAGTGGGTAACTGCCAAAATGAAAAAGGACATGACAAATAGTAGGTTTCAGGATTTTATCTTTTAGTTACAGAGCTCTGAATCAGTCTAATAAGAACGGATGTAGTTCTATGAAAACTAGTGTCTTAAGAGAACAGTACGTGTACCTGTGAAAGCAGTGAAAAGATGCTGTAATTTTCTTTAGTATGGCTTACTCCAGAAATTGTGAGTTTTAACTGCCTTTTTTCTTGAACAAACAAGTATTTTCAATTACATTGATTCAGACCCCACAAGCTTTAAGACTCTGTGGTCCACCAAAATATGCCTTGTTTATTTTAACAGATAAACAAATGCAAGCCCCACCCTGGTCATGGAGCCAACTGAGAGTGGGTGTAAGTCAGTGGACTTACATTCCTCCTGGAAAAGAGATTTCTGAGTAGTTTAGACTTCATATTTATTCCAGAATACTCATACCATTTCTGCTGCAGTGGGACATAAATAATGTAATATGTAAGACTGTAGAGCTTCCACATGTTTTGTTCTCCTCCCCCTCACTTCAAAATTGTAGGGAGAAGACTATTGGAAAAGTAAATTTGTTCTAATAAAAAGGTGGGTCCCTAATACAGGCAGGTTCTGCGGTTTATAAGAGAGCAAAGGCTCTCACTTCTGCAAATGCTTTCCTGGGGAGGTTTGCCTCAAATACACACAGGTAGGGGGAACTTAACTGGCTTTAACTCAGCCACCTAAACTAATATTACAAAAAAATAGCACTAACCATTTAGATACCTAGAGTAGAATAGCTTTGGGTTTATGGTTATTTCTTTTTTAAAAATCAAGGACTCCAGTAAGTGTAAAAATAATTTCTTTCCTGGCATTAACAGAACCTAGATCTCTTCTGGGTTTTACAGACCCCTTCTTTGGGAGACTCAGTGCCTACTGAGCTGTTCTTCATAAAGACTTTTCAACTTAAATCATTAAAATGGGACATTTTTATTGTTTGCGCTGTAATGAAAGCAGATGTGGCAAGAATGAAAGAAGAGCCTGAATCCCCAAGAGCAAACTTTGGCCCCAAAAGCCTTCAGCTAAAACTATTTTACTTCATCTGTGCCCTTCTGTCTGAATTCTTCATTGGCTAGACAGAGGTCTCCACAGCCAGCGAAATTTTCATGGCATGTTACGCTGTTGGTACATGGTGTGAATGGCCTCTCTTTCCCAAAATCAGAAGTAGGTGGGACTGGGGCAAATGGAAGAAGGTGCGATGCCAAGGACTGCCAAGACAAGCTGTTTTGTACCTGCATATGAAGACCGTGTTTTGGGGACCATGCACTTGAACTGCTGCTGGTATGGCTTGATTTTTGGTCAGGAGGGAAGAAGCCAGCCACAGAAGTGATTTTCTGGGAGGAGCTGCTAAAAGCTTTCTCTGTGCCTGACAAAACCAATCGCTGTCTGGCTCTGAGAACAGGCACGCTGCCAAGTCAATTAGAAAAGCTTGTAATGCCTCTGTGATAACATATTGGAAAACTCTCTTTTTTCCTTGCCTCTGAGGAGTGGGGAGGGGACTGTCAAGACACTTCTCAGCAGGGTCAGGGCCCCTTTCCAGTAGGGCAGCAGGGCCCATTCCCAGTGGGGCCAGGGCCCCTTTCCAGCAGGACAGCCAGGCCCCTTCCTGGCAGGGCCAGGGCCCTTTCTGCTGCAGCTGCCAAGATCTTGCTGTGGGGAGGCCATCTTGGCACCACGAGCAGCCACGTGGGCCTTGCTGGCTGGCCACCATGGCGCTGGCTCCATTTAGCACCTCTCTTCCTGCAAGGTGACAAAAAGGAGAAGTTGTTGCCACCCTTCTGCCCTTTTGTTTGCAGTGTGGCAGGCCAGAAGTGGCCACGTCGCCACTGCCATCCTGGCATGGCCAGCGATGGACTTTGCCTGCCTGGCCACTTCTAGCCTGCCGCACTGCAAACAGAAGGGCAGAAGCAGCAGCAGCAGCAGCAGCTTCTTTTTTTGGGCACCCTGCACAAAGAGAGGCACTAAGTGGAGCCGGCACTGTGGTGGCTGGCTAGATCACTTCTGGGTTTTACAGACCCCTTCTTTGTGAGACTTGGTGCCTACTGAGCTGTTCTTCATAAAGACATTTCAACTTAAAATTAAATCATTAAAGCATGATTAAAACATCCCCCCACTGCATGGTACCAGTGGGGACCACATGATCAACAGTAAGAGGCATGGCAAGAAATTTCCTGATGCAGAGCCCGGACAAAGTCAATCTTTCAGCACTGCAGAACTCTTTAACAGCTTTTCAATTCATAAAACTTGAAAAAACACCTATAAACACCAATTCTCTCCCGAGTCAGAGAAAAGGGAAAAAATGAAGATGTGAGGAGAACAATACAGCAACTCTATGGTTGGTGAAAAGGAGGGAAGGGGAGGAGGAGGTGCTCCAGATGCCAGAGCTGAGATTCCCCTGCAGTCCATGACCTTCTCAGGAGGAGAAGGTCATGAATCAGGAAGAAAATGAGGTGCAGGGGGGGGATGCACCATTCACCCGCAGTCTGTGAGAAAAAGGTCCTTGTGCTGGAGCGTGTGGCTGCTGAAAAGCTGTGATCTGGTGACAGGCTTCAACAGAGAGACAGAGAACCCTTACTTCCAGAGGTAAAAAAAGAGGAGCCTTGTTTCCAAACTATAACAGCTCATCCTTAAAAGATTATACCTCATGAACTAGGTGATAAGGGAGCTGGCAGATGAGCTTTTGAAGCCACTCTCCATCATTTACCAACAGTCTTGGCTCACTGGTGAGGTTCCAGATGACTGGAAGCTGGCCATTGTGACGCCCAAACACAAAAGGTGTGGGAAGGAGGATCCTGGTACTTACAGGCCAGTTAGCCTGACCTCAGTACCCAGCCAGGTAATGGAACAGTTTATACTGAGTGTCATCACACAGCACTTACAGGATGGCCATGGTATCAGACCCAGCTAGCATGGGTTTAGGAGGGACAGGTCCCACCTGACCAACCTAATCTCCTTTTATAACCAGGTCATTCATCAGGTGGATGTGGGAAAGGCTGTGAATGTTGTCTATTTGGATTTCAGCAAGGCCTTTGACACTGTCTCCCACAGCACACTCCTGAAAAAGCTGCCAACCCACGGCTTGGACAGGAGCACTCCTTGCTGGGGTCAGAGCTAGCTGGAGGCTGGGCCCAGAGGGTGGTGTTGAATGATGCTGCATCCAGCTGGTGACTGCTCACCAGTGGTGTCCCTCAGGGGTCTGTGCTGGGGCCAGTCCTGTTCAATACTTTTATTGACAACATGGATGAGGGTATTGAGTCTTTCATTAGTCAATTTGCAGATGACACTAAGCTGGGAGTGTGTGTGGATCCACTGGAAGGTGGGAGGGCTCTGCAAAGGGACCTGGAATGGTTGGACGGATGTGCAGAGTCCAATAAGATGGAGTTTAATAAGTCCAAGTGCCGAGTCCTGCATTTTGGCCGCAGTAACCCCCTGCAGCACCACAGGCTGGGGACGGTGTGGCTGGACAGTGCCCAGGCAGAAATGGACCTGGGGGTGCTGGTCCACAGCTGGCTGAACATGAGCCAGCAGTGTGCCTTGGGGGCCAAGAAGGCCAAGGGCATCCTGGCCTGTATCAGGAATAGTGTGGCCAGCAGGAGCAGGGAGGTCATTCTCCCCCTGTACTTGGCCCTGGTGAGGGCGCACCTTGAGTGCTGTGTCCAGTGCTGGGCCCTCAGTTTGGGAAGGACCTTGAGACACTTGAACACATCCAGAGGAGGCAACGAGGCTGGTGAGGGGCTCGGAACACAAGCCCTGTAAGGAATGGCTGAGCGAGCTGGGGGTGTTTAGCCTGGAGAAAAGGAGACTCAG
>NW_005054379.1:348918-352516 GCF_000277835.1 Geospiza fortis | reverse complement strand
GAAAGAGTGATAAAGTACTGAAATAGTGATAAAGTACTGGAATGGTCTGCCCAGGGAGGTGGTGGAGTCACCATCCCTGGATGTGTTTAAAAGAAGATTGGACTTGGCACTTGGAGCCATGTTTCATTGAGGTGTTTGGGCAGAGATTGGACTTGATGATCTTGAAGATCTCTTCCAACCCTGTGATTCTGTCATTCTTTAAAAGAGCCTGAGAGCTGAAGTGCACAAGGGTTGAAACTGCCTTCTCTACAGAAGGCTGGCTGTTAGTCAACCCTCACCTGATCAACCTCATCAACATGTTTGAGCTCCATGCAGTAACAGCTCTCAACTTCTTTCAGGTGATCCACCACCATCTTCCCCCCAAGCCTGTTTTTACCCACACTCATACTCTTCATCACAGAATGTTCCAGTAGCAGCTTAAACCCCTTACTCCTCTTCCCCCACTCCCTTTCCTCCCAGGTGTATTTTTTTCAATTGGTTTCCATTCCTGAGTATACTTCACTTTGTTCCTCTGCACAGAAGAAACAAAAGAAAATTTCTTCGAGAAGCTCTCTTTTTCAGAAGTCTTTTGAATGCTCACTTGCTATCAAAATAAAACTGAAAGTTGGGGTTCCTGGGTGCAGTAATGCTCCTATTTTGTTTTTGCTTTTGTTGCAGCAAATTAGCTTTGAAATTTTGCAACTTACACAGCCCTAGATTATAACTGACAAAATGGGCAAGTCTACTCTTGGCTGCTTGGCAGAAAATATTATGTTAGAGGCCACATACAAATGATACACAGATTACATGTTGTACATGTATACATTTCTCCAAAGCCAACCTGGAGCACATCACAACAAAAAATATTTTATCAATGCTGACAGGTTTGGAATACTTTCGTATTTTAGCACCTTGCTCTCAAGTCTTACAGTAAAGGCACTACAAGTTGTGGAATACAGCCAGCATTTTGTTCTCCTCGTCTGAGAAAAGCAAAACCCATGTTTGCTTTTAAAAATACCAAATAATTGGGAATTTCCTTGCCAAGATTAACTCCTGAAGCCAAGAACAGACACAATCATGGAGTGAAGTAGGAAGAATTTTTGTGGGAAAAAAAGAAGAAAATATTCCAAATCACAGGGAGAAACTACAGAAATATCAAAAATCAAAGCATTTTAAATGAAAGGAGTTGAAACATAGATATGAGAAAGGGAAAAAATTACATTGTTTCCCCATGGAAATATCTTTCTTATATTGCCTCTAAGATCATCTCAAAACAATCTTCTTTTTTGTCTGGAAAAGGAAATGAGAAAAAAATTAAAATTCCATTTTCTTTTGCAAGTCTTGTTTTTAAGGCTTCCAGCACTGACAGGGCTAAACACATTCAGTTTCAATGGTATGACATTATGAAAAAGCTTAAGACTTTTTAAAAACTCAAATCCAAAATCTTCCAAACAGAACACTAGCTTTTTCACAGGAAGACCAGATTAAACCAAGAAACCAATACAAAACCAAGCAGATAGTTTAATAAACTCTCTCCACACAAGCTGGCAAGGCTGTAATCTGGCAGTACTACTCTGAGACTTTGCATCTAAGCACTATTCCCAGCAGTGTCCCAACATTCCTTTATGCTACTGGAGACATACTTACTTCCATGTGTCTTTAGACTGCAAATGCTAAAGGTATAAAATAGCTTTTTGCTATTCCTCATATAATTCATACATGTATGCAGGTCCATTTTTGCTCCAGATGGAAGCATTTTTCCCATAATCACTTGCAAAAACTGTAGAGATCCACTGAAATCTCTTCTGCTGGCTTTAGTATTGAACATAAATTCTTCAGTATTAAATTTTAAATAAAGAAATTTACAATGTAATACACCTTGAAATCACCAGCTCAGTACAAATAATATTAATGAGAAGAAAGCACCTCTCCATAAGTAAAGGTCAATTCCTTGAAGCTTGAAGCAGTTAATTTAAAATAATGCAAGTTACACCTCTTGCCTTACCAGGAGTCCTACGATTCCCCCAGGCTTCCACTGTGCTCTCCCATGGCAGACTGTCTCTTTCAGAAAATCTAGGTTTGACTCATAAAAATCAAGACTTCTCCAAAGCCTGTTTCCCTGTTGCGGCAGATGAGACCAATCTCTGTGTGTGTCTGTGTATCTGTATCTGTGTCTGTGTGTCTGTGTGTCTGTGTGTCTGTGTGTCTGTGTGTCTGTGTGTCTGTGTGTCTGTGCAATTCACCTACCTAGTCTTTGGACTTAGAAATTTAGCATAGAAACTTCTGGCGGTTTGCATTTCCAACCACCTTATATACATAAGAAAAAAGTCCAGTCCTCATGCCAAGAAGAGACAGGTAATCAGAAGAGACAGAGGAATCCACTTCAGAAGGAGAAGAAATTTCTCCAACAAATGCAACACGAGTGGAGTCCCTCTAACAGAAGAGGAAACTCTGCCTTTAATCCATACCCTTACTGGTTCATAGAAACCTCTCCAAGAATCAATTTCACACAGTTGATGTTTTAGCCTCTTAGATTAACGCACTATTTTCCTTCCTATTCCTTGACATTTAATCTCACAGCAAGCTTCAGGAGATGCTGTCCCTGGTCACCAACTGGGAAAGAGCCAGGAGCTCACATAATCCTGGATATGTACATGCATCTAGCTGTGGCCACAGTCAGGCAAACATCTTCCAGTTTTTCTTGCTGCCAACTAGAAATAATATCTGCAACCTGTAAGTGATATAAGGCTCATCTGAGCCACTGAGCTCCATATCTTGTGTTGAAGTTTGCAGGCACTTCACATGGTGCTCTTCATAGTGCAGTGTCACAGCTATCTTTCCATTTCAGACCTCTGTATTCCTGCTCTGAAAGAGCATTACTAGTCTGTCAGTATCCCATTCTATCATTATGTTGAAAACTGTTTTGCTTAGGTTGGATCATACCAAGGGTTTTCTGAGAAAACCCAACAGCTTTTGCATTTAAATTATCTCCTTTTTAATGTTCAGGCTTCTTCTATTCTGTTTCCTTTGTTTATGTTCAAATATTCTCCTAGTACTTTGTTTTTCAAATGGACCCAGTACGAAGAATTTAAGAGAGGCAGATGGAAATACCTTCACAAAATTACCAAGAAATGTAGTAATACTGTGAATGAGTTCCAGGAATTACTGAAAGTAATACTTGGTATAATTGCTTAGTAATACAGTGCTTGAGGTTTCCTGTCACTAGTTCAGCTTGCTGAATCTTAAAAAAAAAAATTAATTTCAGTTTCATATGCTTGCAAAAGCCTGTTTCTACCTGATCATTTTGCAAAAAAGAACTGACCTGGTATTCAAGAAGTTTGGAGGGCTTTCCTTAATTCACTTAGTGACCAAAGTTCTTGTAAGGACCAACTATGAGAGCAAAAACAAGGATAACACAGAGTTAAAATGCAATAGGCATCATTCTTCCATGATATCAGACAAATAATTCTATTGCTATTGCCCAATAACTCAAGCATAGCATTTCATGTTCATTTCAACTTGCAGCTGCTAGTTCACGTTGGATAGACAGGTCCTCAACCCCACAAGATGTGTTTCTCCACATCCCCCCTAACTCTGAGGCCTTCTGCTGAAACCACAG
>NW_005054379.1:328484-348908 GCF_000277835.1 Geospiza fortis | reverse complement strand
TCTTGTTCCTGATGGAAGCAGAGCAGAGTGTCTGAAGACACCCTGCCTACATGCCTGAGGACCACAGACTCATGCAGTCCACCAGGGATTTGGGAAGACTCCAGCCTAACCCCTCCCCTGAGCAGACTCAGCCGTGGGGTCAGACAGGGTATCTCAGGGCTTTTTATACTATTGGGCTGACAAAACTCCAAGGATGGTGGTGGCACTGCCTCTCTTGGCCCCTCTGCATTGTTGGGCTGCCTTCATGGGAAAAAGCCTTTTCCTTCTCATCAGACTGAGCATCTCCTATTGCAGTCTCTGGCCATTGCCTTTCACTCTCCTGCTCTTTGTTGCTCTGAGGAGCAGCTTCTCAGTAACTTCCTCACTGATACTCTCAGAAAGGCACAGTAAGGACGGGGCTGCTCCGTGGCGCGCACAAGCAGTGTGCCCCCAACACTGGCAATGCCCACAGTGATGTCAGGCCATTGACGGGGACCAGTCAGGGACAGTAACAAATCCAGTTCGGGGGTCCTTGAGGGGAATCTGCTTGCAAATCACAGGGGACAGAGCTGAGTGCATATGGTGCAGCTCAAGCCAGAATAGCACCTTGGACTTTTTGGTTGGACCAGAGACCTCCAAAGTTCTTCCCAACTGCCACAGTTTATTACAGATCATTTCAGACCACATGGTAGAGAAGTACTGAAAAGTAAATCATTCATACACTGGATGATTGTAGCCTGGTGGGCAGAGAATGAACTCTGAAGCTTATTTTATTAGAGAAGGTGCACAGTGAACTGAATCAAAAGAGCAGACTGTGTGTGATTAGTTCCCTTGTGAAGTTTCTAATGCAGTCTACTTCCAGACCCAAACTCTGTGACACAGGATCTCTTAGTAGGTTCCTCAAACATTTCCAGAAACAGCTTCCAGTATGTCCAGTGTAACAGGAAAATAGTTGTTACTGCTATTCACAGTGCCCATCTCTGCTTCTGTCTCCTCCAACAAGCCTAATATTCATGGTTATTCCAAGGTTGGGAGAAATAGTAATTTTTGCCAAAGGAAGGGAATCTTGTCAAGGAAGCAAATGCCATTGGTATCCTTATCCAGGGTACTATCTGCAAATCCTCAGTTTAGTCCAAACTGAGAGTTTGTGAAGTCCCAGATGAAAAGTTTTTTAAGAGAACAAAAGCCAGGTGTACTGACCAAAAGGAGAAAACAAGGCAGCAGCCTTTACACAGTTACACAAAACAGTGAGCAGAGTATGTATTGCCCTGTATCCATTTCTTTCTTTCCCAGGAGGAAACACCTAACACCAACAAACCTTCCTGCTTCATGCGCTGCCACTCAGGCTTCTCTGGTCACAGAAATGGCCCAATGTTTCAAACCCAGACAGATCTGGTACTTCTGGGAAATTACGTGCACTAGTCTTAGCATGTTTCCTTGGAGGGAGGCAAGTTAGGTGATGTAGTTTTCCTTGAAGACCTCTGTTTTAAAGGACTAATTTGTTTTTTATGCTGTTAAAACTCATGTCTTTATACCAGCCCAGCACTCTGATGTAATTTTCCACTCATCTACATGGGTAATGTCAACACTGACACAAACTGCTGTGGCCACCAGCCCTGAGTCAGCACCCTACAGCATTTCAAGGAAGTTTTACAACTCAAGTCTGCTGGGAGAAAGGCAAGCATGCTAGTACCCTCTTAACAAAGGCAGAAGAAACAAGATAAAACGGTGAGAAGTAGTGCAAAGGAGGGACCAGAACCAGAAATGCTCCAATTCTACTACTATGGGGTAAAATTGTGCGTACTGGGGAAATCCAAAAACATAGATAGCAGCCCATACCTCAGACAATATGGCTTCTGGAGACAGGAGGTTGGGACAGCTTTTTATTTTACAGTCCACAAGGAACAGGCAGCAGGAGGGAGCTTTGAGAGTTTTTTTAAATTGGCAGAGATATGGGTGCTATTGTCGTGCTTGTATAAATGGAGTATGTGTAAAACAGAAGGAACAGCCTTCGTGCCCTCATTGTGTATGCTCCCACCACAGATTCCAGCTCGTAGTTCTCATGTCCTCCCTTCCCACCCATATCTCTCCTCTTCTGCCCAAACATTGAAACGATGTCTGTATTTGCATAGCTCCTCAAATAAGGTGGTGTAAACCCACAATTTACCCCAGGACTGACCTCGTGCCAGGGAGACTGGGCACACCAACCCTTGTATGACAAACACATCACCAGGAATAACGGCCTGATGGATGATAAAGTGGTTCAACTGAGAAGCAATGATTTTTTTAGAGTTGTCTACCAAGAGCAGTGTGGATATTGTACTGTCCTGTGCTTAGAAAGAGCATCTACATAAAGAACTTCTCAAGGAAGGGGTAATGGCACTGCAGGTTTGTCCCACACTGATAGTGCTGCGTGTGGGGCACAGGTCAGAAAGAGAGAGGAATAACTGCGTTGTAAAAGAGAATGGTCATCTGGTTGTGGTCTTTGCAGTGAGTGATAGCTTCACTGAGACATGGATGACTAAAACAGGCCATGAGTTCTCCCATTCAGTGTTTTAAAGAGCAAATCCCTTTAAATCTATCCACCTCTGCAACTTCCTGTTTCCCACTTTGCTGTGCAAATATACACAGCAGAATATATATGAAATATACATACCTCTTTTATGTGTTTTAAAAGTATCTTTTATCAGGAAAAAGTTTTAATTTTGCAAAAAAGCTTCTTAACTCTTAAAATTGAAACAAATATGTAAACTAATTCAGTGGTAGACATACCCAGAAAGCAAACAAATGAGAAATGTTTCATCTGGTTTTCTCCCAGAACAAAGACAAATGGAAAAACTACCTCATGGTTTATTGTCAGAAGAGTCTTCTCACCAGGTAACACAAGGCAACACTGAATGTTTACAGTACCCATGACTCCTTGCTTCTGTTGCCATTAAACTCCGCAGCTTTATTCAAGTCATTTAGGGAAGAATATTTAAGGGAAAAAATGAACAAGTGCATTTCCTCCTTTCTGGTACTCTATAGTCAGCAAAGCTTTTGGACCCAAATTTCTAAAACAGGGCAAACAAAAATTAGTTTAGCTAAAACGAACCCGGAGTTCAGAAACTCCACATAAAACTCAGAAGCAGCATATGCATGGAGAAAGTTAACTCTTTCATGGTAGACATATTTAATCACACATATTCAGGAACATTACAAGAGTTCCCTCACACAGTCTTACTACACATTTGCGTGGCACTGGAGAAGTGATGAAGTTGTAGCTTTATAAAGAGGCATGCAAACTGTGGGTGTTTGCATGAGGAAGAAAACCCCAGAGATTAAATAAAAATGTTGGTCAGTATTTAATACTGAAATGTTAATTTCACAGCAGCAAGGAAAGCAGGAAAATAGAGATGGAAACCAATGTTTTCCAGTGTTTCAACCTTTTCCTGGAGAAGCAAAATATTGCACAGTATCAGGGGTGAGAATAAGAGCACAGATTGGGACATCATCAAGATTCTCCATATCTTGAACAAAGCAGAGAACATCCAAAAGGAGATATTTAAGGAAGACAAATGTCTATTTCAAGATTCAGTTAAAATCATATGAAGCAAGAAGAGTTGAACAGTGTTTTTTCACACTTCTTGCCAGTATTTGGACAGAGAAGGAAAAAAGGCGGAACCTAAAATGTATCACCTAACCCAGCTTCTTTCTCTAACTTCAGGAGAAATCTGTGGCTGTGAACTGTGAAGAGATGCACTTTTCCAGTTGTTTGGCAGCTTTTAGAGTCTTCTGTCTCCTGAAACTTCCTCCTCTGCAGATATTTCCTAGAGGTGCCTCACCAGATCACTGGCTTTGCGGCTTTGGTGAATTGCCTATCTGGCACCTGACCATGTGAAGTCTTCATCGGGGGTTTAGGTGGCTCTGGGATCCAGTAATGACAGAGTATTACTTAACACCACTGGCCCAGCAATGACTGGTGATGACTAGGTTTTCTTCTGTGAAACAATTGATTTTCTTTTGTAAACACAAGAGGAAGTTCTTAAAGGATGCAGTCTTCCCAGTCTCAGCTGCCCTTACTCTGATGGTATTTCAAGCTTTGAGGTAAACTTGCTGAGATATTTTTCTTCCAATTAACTCACCATTAGACTACCCTTTAGAACTTTATGCATATATCTTACTCCCTTCAGGACCTCTGTTGCAAGGTTCCCTGCTCATTCCTCTGGGTCTAGACAGGTATCAGGGCACCCCTTACTGTCTGGGCCCATATATCCTTGAGCACATTCAGTTGCTTTTGAAGCAAGGAATATTCTTCTTTCCCTTCCAGAGGTGTTCACAAAACACAGTTCTTATAAATGAGGTTAGCATAGCAGCTGAAAGTGAAAAATAATAAATTGACACTATTCAACAGCCCATCAGGTTCACAAGAGGAAAAAATTTACAGAAATTTCCCCTACACAGTTCTAAAAGCAGTAATGCTGGGTTTGGCAAGTCAGATATATTTTACATGGTTGACCTGCTTATATATCTGTTTCTTTAATTTTAGTATCAGTCTTGTATCAGCTTCTATTTTTTTCAGGTACACATCTAAGTAATTTTGCCCCTGAGGCAAATGATGACTGCATTAACACGTGTGCAACCAAAAACTCAAGTTAGATAACATTGCAAATAAAACCCTGATAGAGGAAAGACCTTCTGCCTCAAATACATGTAAAATGCAACTGTCACCATTTTGCTCCTAAAGCGTAAAAGAAAATGTTTGGGCTTGGGTCTATGCCCAGGTAATTTGTAGCACTGTTTCAAATTCTGCATCCTGTTACTCCAACTCAAGACTTCATCAAAATTTTAAATGGGTGTTAGTAAGGGAACTAGACATGAGACCAGACATGAGAACCAGACAGAGCTTACAGCTCTAGGACCCCCTAAGTCCCAAGTCCTAAGGAAGATCATCACTCTAATGGAGCGAGTCCAGGGGACACCACCAAGTTGATCAGAGGAATGGAGCACCTCTCCTACTAGGAAAGGTTGAAAAAACTGGGATTGCTCAGCCTGGAGAGGAGAAGATTCCAGAGAGGTCCTAAAACACCTTCCAGTAACTAAAAGGGGCTACAGGAAAATCTGAAGAGGGACTATTTTATAGGGGCATGTAGTGACAGGACAAGGAGGAATGGCTTTAAACTAAAAGAGAGTATGTTTACATTAGCTATTGGGAAGAAATTCTTTACTGTGAGAGTGGTGAGATACTGACACAGGTATCTACAGAGAAATTGTAGATCCCT
Source organism: Geospiza fortis (assembly GCF_000277835.1). Taxonomy (NCBI): domain Eukaryota; kingdom Metazoa; phylum Chordata; class Aves; order Passeriformes; family Thraupidae; genus Geospiza; species Geospiza fortis. Next base: position 343,668 of record NW_005054379.1, on the reverse strand, counting down.
CCTCCCTGAAACTGTTCAAGGTCAGTTTGGATGAAGTTTTGAGCAACCTGATCTAGTGGAAGAAGTCTGTTCCTCTGACTCGAGAAGAAACAACAAAATCTTAAAAGTCTCTTCCAACCCAAATCATTCTATGGTTCTGCAATTCCATGAAACCCTCATTTGTCTCAGATTTATATGGCTATGCCTCAACATACGCCTCAAAATTTTTGGATCTCAGCCCTGTCTTCTAGCCAATATGAATGGGAGAAGCTCAGCATGTGACATGCTAGTTGTTGCAGGTATGATGACAGATGACAATGAAGCTGGGATACCAGGTAAGAAGGAAAAGGAATTCATGGTGCTGTAAAATTCTGTAGAGATAAAAAAGGGTAACAGGTACATCTATATGGCAGCTGAAGAGGAAAAGCAAGATTTGCTCTTCACACTGGTACGTACTAATCCATGGTAACTTCTGCTGAAATATATTCGGTTGCTGAACCTCTCCAGTAGCATCACCTGACAGGTATACCTCTCTCCCTTTCTTTCATGTTTGCCTCATGACATACATGAAGCACTAAAACATGTTCTTTCCGCATTTGGCTGTTAATCAACACCGCAGCCTGGCTCATCTGCTGGGTAGCAAGAGCTTGTAATACCCAAACTTTCAAGTCCTTTTACCACTATCATTTTCAAAAATTTGCAGGGGAAATTATTAAGAACACATACCCTTAATCCTGTGTTTGTTGTGGCTGTAACAATGAAATCAATCCCTCTGAATTCTGTTCAGCATGCCACCACTGCCAAGGCAAACCAGTGCACCTATGAGCGCTGCAGTAAAACTGCCCAGGTGCAGCAGTTTGCAGGAAGTGTGGCAATTGATGGCAGAGAGCCCATCATATGAACATCTGATCTCATGCCCAAATCTTCTGAGAGAAACATCTGGAGTTCTGTAACCTAAGACAGTATTTCCTATTTTGTAGTAAGAATTTTGTAATTCTTTCATAAAGAATTGCATGAAGAATTATAACTCAGTTATGGTATGAAACAAACCAGAGTACAAATAAATTAGTGAAGCTCAGGAATAAATCTGGTCAGAAACTGCTAAATTGTTGGTTACTTCTCCAATGGTGTTTGGAGACTTCCCAATAGATGAGGAAATTAGGGATGGTTGTGATTTCTTCATGGAAATGTGTGGAAAAAATATTGAGATAAGACTCCATCTCTTCCCAAAATAATGTCTTTTAACACAGAGAAAGAAGGAGCAAAGATACTTATAAATTCCTTGCTAATTGTTTCAACAACTCCCCTAAAAGGAGAATAAGTATATGCAACTAACAAAATTAATTCAAATTCAGGAGTTTGTTTAATGCTACAGAATAAAGAATAGACTCAAGTTGAAACTCAATATCAATCCCTATCTATCTTTTTTGTCTTCTTACCTGACATGTACAGTTAAACAGAGCGCTTATTTATTTCATAGGAATTGTCTTTCACAATATCTCTATTGCTTGAAGATAGTAAGCATGGGGCATATGCCTACAAATTTAGGAAAAAAAACATTGCAAAATTAAAGGGTGAATTATGAATGTATAGTATCAGGGTTTCTATATCTTCTAATAAGCTAAAAAAGTCTCTGATTGGGTTTTAGTCTCTCTGTTTCTGCTATACTAGAAAACCTTATTATCAGTTCTTGTAATTATAAGCATTTATACTTCAGAATTTCTATGAATCCTAATTTCAGTTTATACTTTGTTGATTTTATGTTCCTTTCTATTGTCCTAACTTGCATTACATTTTCTTTCCTGGAAGAAAATTCTTTAGTCTGTAGGGATATATGAGAAGCTATTTCAACTCAAGCTGGCCCCTGCTGATCCTCATCTTGTTCATACCCCTCCTACAGGGCATCAGTGTCTTCTTGTGGCTGAACACCTTGTTGTTTCAGCTCAAAAATCATAGCCACATAAAGATCCTGAAACATGTTAAAAAATCCATTATTTTCCCCACAAATCAGAGACAGAGTTAGAAGTTAAATAGCCTGAAACATTTCAATCTTTCCTATGGGTGCTGCTCTGCTTTATGAAAATAAGAACCTGTCTCATTTCCTGATGGAGCCTTTCCTTTCAGTACCAGAGGCACTGCCATTGAACCTAGAGAGTGGGAGATAGGAACAGCTAAGGACCTCCAAGGCCTTTAACCTTAACCTCTAAGCCTAAAAAATTTGTAAGCAAGCGTCACAAAAACATAAATTTGGTACTGAAGTAACCATGACAGACACCTTACTGTGCTCATTTTCAAATGACAGCCAGCTGGAAAAGCTGGGAAACAAAAGCCAGCTGTCTTTCTGGGAAGGACAGAAACAGGAACACAGTGGGCTGTGTCAAGATGACTTACATCTTCATCCAGCATGTGTGTTACTGCTTAAGGACGTCTGACAGCATTTCCAAATTCACAGGAAGACAGTTTTCACCAGGTTGCAGAAGGCTAAAGGGTAGTCTGCAAGACTTGCATTTCATCTAGCAACAGGTGGACTTTGTTTCATTATTATCTAATTGTTATCTCTTCATGACAAAATTAAGTAGCATGAGACACAAATAATAATGATCTAAGCCCCTACAGTACGTGTTGGTTTTGAAGGCGCCTTTTTTCTATTTAAGATGCCTTTCCTGACACATAGAAATATGCCTATGACACTTTAAAGACAGAAAAAGCAGAGAATTGGGATTGTAGGCTCTATCTTCCCAAACTTTATGCTTTAGAGGTGATATATAAAATCTGGAAGTGGGGAACATTGGGCTGGGTCCCTAGGTAGTCTGCATTAGCCAAGGCCTGTGTTAGCTTCCACCACAGTTTACACCAACTGATGGTCTGCATGGCATTCTGTGGTGACACAGCCACTTCCACTTTACCCATGAGCACAGCCTTGACACATTGTACTCACCACAGTAACTGATTCTGCTTGGCACACACATACATCAAAACTAGCTAACCAGAACAAGATTGTCACAGTATTTGCTCAGCTATCATTGCAATCCCAGGAGCCAACAGAAACAAGGAAACGTATGAGTTCCCATCTCTCTGATTGGGGAATATCAACCAGTAAGCAACACAAAGGTGCACAAAAAGTACCACTCATCTCCACAGAAGTGACCCAAATGAAAAAGAAGGTAGGTTTGGTGTAAGTCATGTTGTAATCTGCCCACTGAGTGATGCAGCTTTTAACAATCCTGGCTGGACTAGGGGTGTATCTAAAATGGGTAGAAAAATGGGGTTTAAATTGGACTGGGAGATTTTTAAAGCAACTGGTAAGGTTGTTTCTCTGGAAAGAAGGGCCAAAACTTGCTATTCCAAAGCATATTTAGGATTTTTTGATCTATAACCTAGTTTCTAATTTTTGAAGTTTCTCTCCTTCCAGCTGAACCACTATGTGTCTCACAAAAAGAAAACAGCAAAACGAAGAAAGATAAGAAATTATCAGAGAAATAAAAGCATGCAGTTTCAGAACAAGACTGTGTGAGAAGAAAGTTTTAGAAAAGGAAAAGGGCTTTAATACATGGCTCTGAAACAAAATTTTTTTTTTAATTAATTGATGACTTTCAAAGAAAGTACGCAAAAACCAACTTCTTTCTTGTTTACTACTCACTGTGACAAATTTTGAGTTCTTTGTTTCCAGATGTTTCTCAGAGTATGAATGAGTAAAAGTGAGACAGACTCTTACACAGAGGAATCAGGTGCAAAATTGGTATGTGCAACTTTTCAAAAGCATCTGATAAGGGTATTTGATTGTTCTTCAGAGTGCTTGCAAGGCTTACTTTCCAGGAGTCCTGAGCATGTAGAAATCAGCAAAGAATGAGGAAACACAGTGGGATATAATTGCTGACAGAAAGAGAGAAGACAACACCCTGTGCTGTGTGAGCACTTAACCAAAGGGAACTCTCAAATCTCGAGGCGGAACCTGCCATGCAGTTTTGTGGTGCAGTATCTGTCCTCAACATCTTGCACATTAAGGACATTTTTTATGAGAATATTAGCACATGAGGTGGTAACTCCAGGCACTCAGAAAAAAATAATCAAATTCAGCTCTCCCATTCCAAATCACATTGTGGTTACGGCCCAATGTCAAAAAGGTGTTTGTTATGGATTCCAGCTCCCCTGCTGTCAAATCCTTCACTCTTCCTGCACCTCAACCCCATCAAGGGCTAAATCCAAGAATTACTGCTGAATAAAGCAGTTTTGTGCACACACAATGAGTATTTTGTTCAAGCCATTTAAGACATATTTTACAACAAATATTTTCATTATCAGAGGTATTTTAAAAATGTTTCACCTTTAGTCACACTTTGCAGATACACTGGGTATAATATTAAGTTTGGCATTAGATGCATAACCCTTTATTTTTCCTTAAATGCTTAATCATTTTTAAACCACCCCATGTTGCTAAACATTACCAGTCAGGGGTAAGTAAATATTTTTGTCCACAGCAGATTTTTATATTTAATGCTATTTACTATAGTATGCAATAGGTTCTTTTTCAGAATAGAAAGTAAAGAAATTATGTCTGCATGTGTAAAGCTGCTTTAAAGCATTGGTTTCTTTATGGCATTTCCCTGTGAATTTTGGGGGTTTTTTTAAGATCAGCCATTGTGTATTCTAAATGGGAGCTGTGGCATGCCCTTGAAAATATTTTTACTTAATTGATATTCAGCTAAGGATCTACCTTTGAGATGCACACAGACCTAGGGATAATTATGCCACTGATCTGGCAAAAAAACATTTCCTGCATTTTTTTTTCCTTACAGTCCTACAAGCCCCCACATATCTTGCTTGCAGAAGCAAGTCTGTCTTCTTGAAACCAAACATGGTACAAACAGAAAGCATTACTTAGACTTCAAAATTAATGTAATTTTAATTTATATCTCTGCTGAGCTTTGTCTCTGTTGTCACTGCAAATCAAAATAAAACCAAACTCCAATCTCAGTTCCTAGTGAGCACCTCCTCTAAATTCCATAATGGCCCAGAAGTTGTGCTTGGAAATAATGAAGTGAACTGACCAGTGTCAAAACTATCTTTTCTCCAGGAAGATATAGGATCAAAGTGATTGAGTTGAAAACTCTGCCTGCTGATGTAGGATCCAGGATGGGTTAATAGAAGAACCCCATTTCCCTGTGTGGAAAGCCTTCTGTCTGTTAAAAAGAGAAGGGTATACCCCAATCCCCCACCTCCCCTCCCCCGCCTCCCAATCTAATTTCTAATATTAAACCTGACCCAGAGGTGACTCCATCTGCAATGCCATCTGACAAAGAGGCTCTGGGAAGAAGTACAGAGTTGTAGCCACCTCCTCTTCTTCTGATGACTCCTTTACTCGTGACTTGACCACTCATCTTCTAAGAAGTAAATTTATCCTACATTCTCTTCTAAGAAGTGAATCTGTCACCTTGTCATGCTGGGGAGGCTGTATTTTTCTTCTCTGCAGCAGGAAGCTGAACTTCACATCTGCCCTACACACAACAGAAAGCAGACTCTATGCTGCAAAGAGGGAGGAACCCCTTGTGTGTCCGTGCTCTCAGACTTGCTTTACATGGCATTTGCCTCATATGGGTATGAGAAGCAATGAATACAGCAGAAGAATAATGAAATACTTAGCAACAAAAAGCACTTTAACACTGACTTCAGTAATTAAGCCAGGCGGCTCCAGGGTAGTGCAAGTAAGTCTGTGGTCTGTGTGTGCCACCTGATGCTGTGCAGAGATGTCCTAGAATGTCAGGATGCTTTCACAAGGTATCTGCTTTCGCTAGAACAACTGCCCAATATTGCTTCTTGCTGCTGTGCAGTGTCCCAGATGCAGGTACTTTTGCTGCTGCACAGGGTGATTCTGAACAGCTGCAGACCTGGCCTGCCCCAGTGGACAGTGATCTCATTAAATAGGGCAGAGTAAATTGGTGGGAGTGGGAGGAGGCTGTTTGTTCCTCTTATGGAGATGGAGAAGCTTCATCACATTTGTGCCCATTAGAAAGTATCATGCACTAGAAGACAAGTTATGAGTTGTCACCTGAGCTTGTCCTTCTGTTTTTGCACCTTCCTCAGCTTCTGACAGTGAGCAAGGGAAGTACCTACAGGACAAAGTACCTCACATTCCTTGCTGTTAACTGGTTTGCAATTTGCAGTAAACACTTGGAAAATTTGTGGTATCAAACAGTCACTGAGACATTATAAAATGTCCTTTCGAATGGAATCCTTGTCATGAGGTCAATGTCATTCAAATGAAGTCACTGAGAAAACCAAGTCAAAGATACACTGATCCTTGTTAGTCATCCCCTAGTATTAGTTAATTATCAGAGAAGTCATGATAGGTTTCAAAATGTGGATAGGCTGTACTGCATATTAACTATTATTCAAGATTTTTTTTTTGCGAGCAATATGGCAAGGAGCTTTGGGGAAAATTTTCAGTTCTTTAAAGCCATTGAGTCCCAATAGTTTCAATTTAGAAATCTTCTAATGTGACAACAAATTCAGGAGAAAGTTATCTAATACAACAAGCTGGTTGTCTGTACACTTTGCGGCAACAATCACAAATTAATTTCACTGTGCCTCAGCTTTTACATGTCTCCAAGGAGCCAATGCTTAGCAGACTTTGAATTAACAAGACCTAACTTCCTCTCTCCTCCTTCAACTTTAATATAAGGCCCTGGGATGAGACAGTTTCCTTTAACAAGGTAAATTCATTAAAACTTATGATTGGAAAATATCCAGCTGACCTTGTCAGGCAATGACTGCCACACTGAAACCTCACTCTGCAGTTGTGGCAGTGCCTGAAGATTCACACCTGCAGTATTTGAGGGTTTCTTACCTGCAGGAAATGTTGTGCACATGACACAGATTCATCTTGCTGGCATGGTTGAAAAAGTTTGGGGTTTTTTGCTGCATTACAAGATCTGTGGCACAGGGAATGAGGTTATGAGGTTCTGTCTCTTGCTCTCAAGGTGCTCACACCCTCACAACCAACAATTTCTGAACTTTCTGTCTACTGATGAAAGCTGATACATGCCAGAAGCCTCAGATTGTGCAACATTCAAAAAACAAAGACATGGCAAAGAAGGAAGGATAAAATCTAGTTTTGCCAGGTTGGAGCTGTTTCTTGCTGCATCCTAGGAACTGGACAGCATAATAAATGCCAGGGCTACTAAAATATGCAAACAGGCATTCCCTCTTTTACTGGAATAGAAAAGAATATCACATTCTCAGTGTTTTTTCCTAGGGATATGCAAAAGCTTTGCACACACAGAGGTATAGCGCGCCATTTACTGAGGTTTCCCAAGGGGATTCAATCACCGATGAGTGATGGGGGGATTTTTTGCCGGTTCCCATGTTCGTTTCAGGTTGCTCCAAAACCGCAGCGCTGCGCGTCCTGTCTCCTCTGCCTCCCCTCAGGCGGCCGCGCTTCCTCTAGATGGCACACGTACCTCTCCTAAAACTCGCACTCGCCTCCGACATGGCATGTGGCAGACTTCCCAGCTTGCGAATTTTAAAACAAATAAAAAGCAGCAGATCAGCTGCCCCGGCAGGGAATGAGGCTGCAGACTCCGCAGGGAGAGGCCGGCCAGCAGGTGTGGTATGAGGCACCGTGCTGGATATCCCCCTGTAAATGCAATGATTGCAAAGAGGAAAGGCCTTCCTCAAAAAGCATATGCTTGAAAAATTGCAGTTGGCTTTGAAATCTGGGGGTAGGGCATGGAAACAGTTGGACTGTTAAAGTAAAGTCAGTCTTACATGTATATTAAAATATAACCACGTGAAGATTATTGGAAAGCCTGGTTCTGCCCTAGAGCTGCCTCAGAGCAACCTTCCATCTCCCACAGACATGGAGGTCTGCTTACCATCAGCCCCAAAAGCAGGAGCCATGTCTGCTGGAACTGGAGTGTGCCAAGGCCCTTTACATGCGCTGCCCCTGCCTGGTCTATTTTTGCAGCCCACAAGGCCCGTGGTTGCGTCTGACACAGGTATAAACACCACGCATCCATTAAAAACAGTATCCCATTACTTGCAGGCATTACCCATGGATGAACACACCACATTCACCACACACCCTGTTTCTTCACCACTGGGAGTTCCTCTCTTGCAGTAATCTTGTTAATCACTTCCTCACTGTACTCTTTCCTCTGTGTTTGGAAGTCCTGGTGCTTACTACTGATGTTTGAATGTATGCTGTTAAAAATATGGAGGTTTTGGGGGGAGAAGGGACAAACAAATAAGCAAACAGCCATATTATATTTATTTTACTCATACAACTTTATTCATACAACACTCACAGTAATGGTGCTCTGCTTTGCTGTCACCTCGAAGCAACACCAGAGATATAATAGCACATAAAGCTAGGGTAGCCACAGGCCATCACCATCATTGGCCATATAGGTATGCATACAATCAGAAAATGCAAAGGGATGAACTTAAGATTATAAGGTACAATTCTCAAAGTCTTCCAAAATTCTCCATTTTCTCAGTGCTGACTGTTAAGCAACTCTTCTGTCTTTTAAAATTTGCTTTTTCAAAATCCACATAAAACTTTGCTGGTCAGAAGCCCTCACATTCAACTGGGTGGATGGAAAATCTATATTCAGCGGAGGAAATCACATGCTTGATACACACTGTAGAGATCTGAAAATGACACTAACCGAAACTAACCCATCCTTGGGAGGCCAGCACTGCACCTGCTGCAGCAGGTGGCACACTCCTGCACCCAAGGCTTCTGCCTCTCAGCTTGGCACAGTCACTGCTTTGGAGCCGAACCAGAAGGGCTGATGCAAGCCTGATGAATGAAGACATGGCAAGCAGGTCCTAGGCTGGGATTTAATGGCTTTCCCCTGCAAAGGAGGCTGTCCTGCTAGCTGCAGAAACCCTGTCATTACTCTGAGGAATCACACAGGAAGCTTCACTTCAGATAATGAAGTTTTGCTATGTGAGTAATAGAAGAAGGGATCCTGAGCTGTAAAATATTAGACTTGAAGGGACCAGCTAGCACAATCAAGCAAATGTACTACATTAGTACATTATGGGTCACTGCAAGATTACACAGCGCATGGAAGATGCATTAAACACAAGAGAAATCAGTAACTGAAAGGGAAGGAAAACAAAAACAAACCCTCAGCTTCCCCTTATTGTAAATAAAACCTTCTTTCCTTTTCAGTAGAAACTTTCAATCACATTTCGTACTTAAATAAAACTGGGAGTTAATAAATACAGCTTTATAGAGGACTGCACAGTGGTTAAGGGTATCTGAGACTATAGGAGTGGTAACTTATGTGCAAGTATCCTATGACAGCAGGGCACAGTGCCATTCAAGAGGCAAGAGAAAGCAAAACACCTGTGTTTCCTAGGCAGTGGCCTTTTGTGAACATATAACTTGAAAACAAACACGTCCAAATGTGCTTGACAGCAGCCATCATAGGCTGTCCCCAATCCCCAACACAACAGCATGTGGTTATTCATTGTACCACACACAGCAACTTGCACTGCAGCATCCGCAGAGCAGCAAAAGCAGCAGATTAGGTATGTACTCCTGCTATGCTCAGCAGCTGCTGCATTGCTAACTACTCAGCCTCTGCAGGAAAGCAATGAAGGAATCAGAAGCTATTCCTGTCCCTGAAATGGGATGCCAATAGTTGTTTGGCACAAAAATCACCCTGAGCTGCTTTTTTTGGGGGGGGATTGTTTTTTTTCCCTCACAAAAAAACACCAACACAGAGTGGTAAACCCATTGTCTTCTCCTCACTCTGAGCACCCTCTGTGGCTCACAGACAGATGGTTGTGCTTTTGCTGGATTAATTTCACCAAAGTCTGTGGTGCTACAGTGACTATGTGTAACCAAGCTAAACAGAAATAGGAAGAGAAATAATGAAATACAGCATCATGAGAAACAAGGCTAGTCAGGTGACTCATCTTTTAAGAGAGCACCTTAAGGCTGCAAGCAGCGAGGAGTCTGCTATCACTCTGCACATAAAATCTCCAGAATCACAGTGTCTCCTTGACCACGAGAAAACTGTACTAACTGTGCTTGTTCATAAACAAAAATGTCTCAACCTACATTTCCACAGGATTGTTCTTTGACAAGTAGTCTTACCGAAGTTTTCCTAGAAAACGCTGCTTACATAAGAAATTTAAAATGCAATGTGACACAAGGCTTTCACAAGCTTTGCCATTACAATAAAAAAAAATTAAATAGCCAAAAAGGAGTTTTAATGACAGAAATCTTACAGCTTAACCAGTCTAATAAGAAAAAGATAAAACATAAACAGAGATCTCCTCAGGTAGAAACAGTTTAGTTTGAAACCATATCATGCTCTCTTTTTTGTTTAAAACCATATAGTCTATGTATGTCTTACAAAATATGCCATTCTATTTGATGAGATCATATGTGCACAAGAATTCCAGCACTGCCATAAATTTGAGGTTACTTTAAAACATTTGTGTCAAAGTACTCAGATTTTACTGAGCTTGTCTTAAAATACTTGATACTTAAAAGACACTTATTATCCTATCTACTCACTGACCCTTTGATGAATTCCAAGGCAAATCTCTTTTATAATTCTATTTAGAGAAAGCATCTGTGTTGTCATGTTAAAAATAAACCTATATTATCTTCAGTCCAAGGCTGTGGCCTTTTAGAAATGAGCAGAATATTATGGGAAGTCTTTCCTGATCACAAGGTGTCTCCTTGTAGCTTATTATGGATAAACAATGAGCTACAAATAATAAAAGTGTTTTATAGATGAATTTTGTATTTTGAGATTCTTGTATAGAAAACACCATCAGTAAATACTAAAATAACTGTACACATGTAACACCAGATTTGATCACCTTATTAGTCCTGTTTTTCTGTGGAAGCTATTAACTTTCACCACCAGCTGTGCCTACAGGCACAAACATAACACAGCATCCCCTGAAATTGTTTAAAGAGAAGAGAACCTTACCAATAAAAGAGTGTTTAACAGTTGAAACTGTAGAACCATAGAAAGGTTCTAGAAAGGAATCACAGAAAGGATACACTTCATGTCACAAGACATGAATCAGAAACACCAGTGAACACATTAAAGTAGATTACAGACAAAGACTAAATCGTGTTTTAGAAATGTAGGGAAGATATCTTTCCGCTACCTGATTCATCCATCATCAACATTTCTGCAGTAAATACGCACTCTACAAAGTACATGTTAAATGGATCAATACTGCATACATAAGATGCACTCAGCATTTTGCTGAAGATTATTTTACTTGTGTAAACACTTTGCAAACAAGTTATCTGGATAATGAGTCCTCCTGGGTGGTGCTGTACATAAAAACTGCAGAATAATAAAGAAATCCAAACCTCAAACACCATTCCATCATCAGTCCTACTAAATACTGAATGTCTTCAATCAGATCTACCATATCCCCAGGTTTGGCCTTGGTCCACGTTCAGACCCAAAACTCATCCCTTGACATTTTGGAGCTATCTGATGTTACTTTTGGCAGCATATCCTCAAGGTATAATACATACTTAAAAAAAAAAAAACTCATAAGAAAGTAAGGAAAAACTGTCCATATTCAAAAGTGGAATCTAGATAGAATCTAAAATTCCAGCCTATGCTTCCTTTTCCAAGGCAAAAGAGATTTGCCTTGTAATTTATCAAAGAGTCAGTTAGTAGGTGGAAAAGTAAGTGTGTTTTAAGTATCAAATACTTTAAGGTAAGTTCTGTGAGATCAGAGTGTCTTGACACAAATGTTTTAAAGTAACTTCAACAGTACCATCCCTTTTGAAGCACAGAGACTCATACTTTTGCCTGCCTAAGAGTGAGGTTTGATTAAAGCCTCAGGCATCATCTGCATATCCATGTTTCCATTTTCTAGCTATTGCAAAAGGGGTTTGAGTGGCAAATAACAAAAGACAAGCTAGTGGGAAGACTTGGTTTTGATGTCTGAGAGACATCAGGTAAAGCTGATTTATCAGAGTAAATACCTCTTTTATTTTGGAAGACTGTATGAAGCCTGATGAATAGGGGAAATTATGACATGACAAGGAGCAAGAAAATTCAATATTTGGAATAAAACTGCTTATGGGTTTGAAAATACTCTAGTTTTCAGCTAAACACCTACTTCCAGCACTTAATGAATGTTATGAAGAAAGAATGCCATGGTTAGAGTCAAGCCAATGCTTCACCATTCTGGTGAATTTTTACACGCTTTGATATGTCCAGTCTGTGTGGGAAGAGATAGGAGCTGTGCTGTGGGCTGTGGGATGCCTCTATAGAAGCACCTGGCAGCACGAAGGAGCACACAGTGGCACAGAGAGGCATATGGCAGCACAGAGAGGTCTGTCTTCACCTGACCTTGGGGGGAAGTGCCACTGAGCAGATCCCCATGGGGGAGGAGCCTGTCCAAAGGTGACAGATGGGTGAAGAGGGCGTGATCATCCCACAGAAGGACATTTAGAAAGCTGATGTGGCAACATGGGATAGATCACGTAGTGAGAATTACCATGTAAGGAAATACCGTGCCTTGAAATAATGTATAAAACCAGCTCCTGTCTATCAATGAGTGATTCAGATGCCCTGCCAGCCTGAGTTCAGTCTCAGTTGCTGACAAGTCTGGGCAGTGACATTATCCTGTTTCCTGCTTTTTTGATAGTCAGTTTATAGGTCTATGTGATTAGGTAAAAGGAAGATCCTAGATTTATGAAACAGGTTGAAAATATGACCACAGGAGATGATAAAGTTAAGAGACAAGCTAAAGATCACCTAAATTACTTGCAGTTATAATGTGATAATGTAAAGCACGTTATATAGTGACTCATATGTTGGGTTTTCAATAGCTGTACTGAATAGAGACTCCTCCTCTCCTCAGTAGTCTGCCAAACAGATTGGGAAGATCAAGTTTGGTATTCCTAACAACTAACATTCGAGCTGACCTACAAAACAAATTGGGCTAGAGGGAAAGAAAACTCCTAATGCTTCTCTTTTTCTTCAAACTTCATGGGCTTTACAAAGGTGGGATGAAACTAATTTAATACAAATTCTTTGCAGGACATCTTCTAAAAGATATCCTAATCTTCTCCCTGTGTTCCTTACTTAAGCATAGAACAAGCATAGCTGCCAAAAAGTTCAGAAACATTCACTAAACACTCAGCCAGCAAAGCTCACTTTGCAACCAGCTGACATATGGTCTGGATAAAGATTGAAAAAAGTAAGTAATCCTTGATGTCTCTTGGCTCAGGTAAATAAAATTTCTGTGTATTGTAATAATGTACTAAATTGCTCTGCCTCTGACCCCCCAGCCCCATTTGGAATCATTCAACATTAGCTGAATACGAGTTGACGGTAACTGGGAAATCTTTCTCCTTTTTTCCCTGTGGGGATATAAGTACATAGCAATAAAGATGCAACAATCATTAAGGATAGTTTACTACCAGATTAAATTGAACCTACATAATCTCAGTGTGCTTGTATGCAGTCCAACTGTAGTGAGAAATCAATAGCTTTTTGCTGATTTTGGCCACCATACTCTTGATCAAAATGGAAAAAGCTTGTGCAAAGGGACTGATTCTCCAGGGCAAGCTGATCGGTGTGTTGCAGCTTTGGCAGAAGTCTTGTCATTAACAATGTTTATACCAGTACATACACTTGGGGAACTGATTAAATGCTTAATTCATGCTAAGTGTGAATTTTATGTAACTTTGCAACATAGTTGTTGATTATGGAAACTGCCTGATACCTGCCAGAAGCTTGGCTTAGCCCTCAGCACACTGCCTGACTCACACTCTTCTTCAGACAGTGGATGACTGTTCCCTGGAATTGCAGAATCACAAAGCCCATGGACAGTGTGTATGGAAGGTTTTAGTTTTACTTTTTATATCAAAAACATATCAAATTCAGTAGTTTTTCTCCCACTGTCCTTCAGGTCTATGACCACAATCCTTACATGTAAATGTGAGCCAAAGAGACAGAGGGATTTGCTCAGCATTGTACAGTTAAAATGAGGGGGACAAGAGAATTATTACTTAGATTCTAGGAAGTTTTGCTGCAATTGCCACAGATGCAAAACTGGGGTTGTGCAAGACTTGGGGAACTTAATAAGGTGTCCTAGATTCTGCTTTCATGTCTTTCTCTGCAGCCAACTGAATCTCTGAATGTGAAGGCATATAAAATGAAAGTTAAAAAAGGAAAAAACAAATTAAAAACCTAAATCTAGATAGCACATTTTTTGGTGTTGTGATTTATCAGGATTTCCATAGTACAAACCATGGGACCAAACCAGTGTGACAGCCATGGATCAGGGAATTCTTCCTGGTAGAGAAAAAACCTTATTCTCAAAAAACAAAATCAGAGATAGTTTACAGACAAGGCATCTGGCTAGCACCTGGTTTTGGTGTTTCAGTAGCTTACAGTTCTTCAACATAAGAAAGTGATTCAGGTTTTTGGTTTGGTTTGGTTTGGTTTGGGTTTTTGATTGAATTTGTTTGTTTGTTTTGATGTTTTTGTTGGGTGTTTTTAGGGGTTTTCTGTTTGGGTTTTTGGGAGTGGGAGTGTGCCATTGGTTTTATTGCTGTTGGTTTTCTAACAGATTAGTTTTTCTACCACTGATTAAGCTATCCTGGGAGAATATTTTATCAAAGAGCCACAAGAAAGCAAATCACACATCCAACATGATAAGCAAACGTGGGAGCAAGTTTCAAGGTAAATTTGAAAAAAACCTTTCATCTGTGAAACTTACAATTTCAGTAATAGTGCACACAGAGAGCTCATTGAAAATACAGTTGGGCAAATAGCCATAAAATTTCCAAAAGGGTTGCTATGCAGTGTTTTGTAGTGCTGATGTCCACTTCCCTTGAAATAATATAGAACAACATAAAGAACATAAAGAACAACTGGGTAAGAAAGAGAAAATAAACTTCCGAAATACTGACAATACCATAAAAAAAAGACAAACTAAATTAGAGTTAGTGATTTTATGCTTCCACTTGAAAGAAGTGCAAAACCAGGATGTTTTTCTGTTCTGGCTTACTTGCACATTTCTTTCGATCCAGAAAAGGAATGTTAGTGTTGTCTATTTTCCCACTTCCCAGAGAAAGAGACCCAGCTAAGGGAAAGACAGAGCCTTCTATTCCAAATGTAACTACTTAAAAGGTGTCAGTTAGAAGAAAACATATGTGGGACAAACTGCCAATAATTTTTTTCCTCAG
>NW_005054379.1:326897-328474 GCF_000277835.1 Geospiza fortis | reverse complement strand
CTGTTTCTGAGAAATACTAAGTTGATTACACATTATGCGTATTAATGAGCATCTTCTTGAATCTCTCAATGTCTCTCTTTCCTCTTTTTGATTGTAGAAAACTGTATTGTTGCAGTGCTTGCAAAGTCTTTCTACTTGCCAAGAGATTTGTATTTATTTGTCATTTTGTCACTCTCCATATACATAATTAATAATCCTGCAGCACAGAAAGGTGTGATGCCTCCCTAAAGGATTGTTTTGAGGTCATGATTGTACAATTTACCTTTCCAATATTAACTTTGAAACACGAAGATGTCACTTCCAACTGTGTAGCTGCTTTTTTAAAGCTACCATCAACTGGACAGTGAAATTGTCCTTCAGACAGTAAATGCATATTCAGAACAAAAGGAAAACTCTGTCTGAGATTCCAGCTCCAAGGCAAGCAGTTTCCAGCTAAAACATCTAATTTTTTGCTAATGGACAGGGTTTCCTTTCTTGGTCAGGAAAATGAACATTTATGAATTTGCTGGAGGGAAGTCTTCCCTAATGGCACAGTGTGGGTTTTTCTGATCTGCAGGAAAAATTATGAAGGAGTCCCTAATTTGTTATTCATATGTATTTGACAGTGCTACTTAATGAGGTTGGTAGGAAATGCTTCCCTTTTCTGAAAGCAGTGTGAAGGAATATTTTGGTTATCTTATTTACCACATAGCCTTGGAATAACAATTTAAACAAATAAGTAGAAAGCTTATCTTTCTTTAGACATAATTTTCATGCTTTTTCTTTGTTAAAATAAAGTGCCCCACCTAAATCTTTCACACAATTCCAGTACACGTGAACTGATTTTTTTTTACCTTATGGATATATCACCGGCATCAAAGCCTTGTCAGAATCCTTTTCCTTTATTGTTTGTCCTGTAGCTGAAAGTCAGGATCAATACACTATTGATCCTGACTAGTCTCTGTGAAACTGATTCTATAATATTGCTCTTTACTGCTGCTGCTGTAAAGATCATCTTGCAGTGTTTTCAAGGCTTAACTATACTGCTCACAGCTTGGGTGTTTCCATCAAACTGTCATCTACATACTAGGGTGTATAGATTAAACTATTCCACTTGTTTCCTTTTATATAATATGGAGTTCTGAAATATCATTATTTTCACATTTGTATGGCATCCAGTACTTGAATGGAAAATTCATTAGTAAAGAGCAAAAAAAAAAAAATCAAGCCAAACCAACCAACCAACCCAAAAGCCAAACTCAAACACAAGGAAATCACCAGACCGTGTTTAAATGCTCAGTTATTTAACCAGAAGCAACAATTTATATCAAGAAGCTCTTTATTGTGAGTGAAACTTCCCTCATTTCTAAGCAAAGTGTAACGATGAAGAAGAATTTGGCACTGGGCCACTACAGTTTTAGGAACATGCCGGACGCGGCCCGACATCGCACTTAACTCGTGCGCACATGCGGGGCGTTTAGAAAGGCCGCTCTCAGGGACAGGTCCGGAGGCGGGGGTGCCGCGGAGCGAGGAGGGGCAGAGGCGGCGGGCCGGCGGCGCCGGGAGCTGTCCCTGGTGCTGCCGGCGCCGCTGCCCCA
>NW_005054379.1:324903-325819 GCF_000277835.1 Geospiza fortis | reverse complement strand
GCACAGGGGTTTTTCTCGCCTCTCTGGGAACGAGAAAGTCTTCTCCAGTGACGGCCGCAACAGAGAGGTTTTAGTCTTAGCAACCCTTTACTTTATTTGAACCAACTGAGATAGGATGACTCAAATCCGAGAACTTTAATGCTTATCTCGCAATAAACGTGCAATAAAATGTAACAAGTCACGTTTGTAGAAATAATCTCTCTTTCATTATACCTCGTCTTCTGCTTTATATGACTGTATGTTTTGTCTCCTCTCCTGTGGGGAAAAAAAAAAAAATTCGGTGGCTCTCACGAACAGAAGTACCAGGTCGCGATAACCTTGCCCAGGTGACGGTGCAGGTAGACAACAAGCAATCCCTGTGGGGCTCAGTCTGCCCACATTTTACACTCCCCTGAACGTGTGGGTAGACGTAGCACCCGGAGCTGTAGTAGAGGTTACCTTTATAAAGGCTGAGTTCGTTTTCGAGGTAGTTCTAGACAGCTTTTTCTTAAAATTTCTAAATATAACGAAACTGGAATTACCTGAGAAGCTATATTTAAGTTTTGCTGCCAGTGCTTGCAAAACACTCTCCGACTCAAAATGTCGGTGGAGCATTTCACTCGAAACAGGTATTTGTTGCCGTCTAGCAGTGCTTTTCTTTTTCGGTTTTGGGGATTTTTTCCCCCAGTCTTCGCGGCAGGGACTTATCCCCTGTGCTGAACGCACTGCTGGGTGCGCTAGGGAAGCCCAACTAAGAAAACGGCGAGGCCGCTGGGGAGGGCTGCCGGGCATGTACGTACTGCCCTGGACACGCGGGTAAGGCTGAAGGTTCGTTCCGTCCTGACGGTGAGGGAAGACGCGGTGGGTTCCCTGCATTACGCGCTCCCCTTGCCAAGGACACTCTAGGGAAGTGTCACGGGTGCCAGCGGAACGACGG
>NW_005054379.1:324484-324793 GCF_000277835.1 Geospiza fortis | reverse complement strand
CCGAGCCTACCGACTTCCCGCTCCTGTCGCGGAGCAACCCCAGTGTGCATCCACACCCCCCGATCCCGACAGGAGTCCCGCACCTCTCTGCCCCAGCTGTTCTCTCCTGTCCCCTAGCGTGGGTAAAGGAGAATTTTCCAATGCGGCGCAACTCCTCCGACGGGTACGTGTTCTCCACCGTTCGTGGCACGTCCAGAGCCGATCTCTACCCCTCGCCGGCGGATTTTCTTCTCCTTTCCATTGTGGATCTCCGTTCCTTCCGGGCCGAGCGAGAAAGCCTGAGCTCTGCGGCGGGCGCTGACGCTGTCT
>NW_005054379.1:323263-324334 GCF_000277835.1 Geospiza fortis | reverse complement strand
CTCCGACCCTCCTCCCCAAACTTACTGCCCGCGCCCAACTCGGGGGACGCCAAGCTGAACAGTACTCATGCGATGTTGTGAATAACCCCGGATCGCGTTTCCCTGCTGGATGCACGAAGGACAATATTCTTTGCTCATGACTGTATATTATCCTGCGCTGGAAATCCTATGGCACTCCGCAGGCCCCTTTTTTCACACAAGAGTCCAAACACTGAAGAGAAATATGAAATATGAAGTATAAAATATGAAACATGAAATAGGAAATAGGAAATATAAAGTATGAAATATGAAGTAGGATGTATTACATATGAAGTGAGAACATGCTAAATGTGAAAATATTAAATAGCAGATATTGAATATTAAATATGAAGGAAAATCCCTGCACAGCGATACAGTGCTATAAACCCTTCCTCTGTTTTCATGGGGCCGCATCTGGACTTTCTGCTTCCCAGTGGCTCCCCATTCATGCTTGCTAGCCCTCCATCTGTAGAAGATGGGGGAGATTTCAGGGTCTCCCTGACCTAACAGCTTCCTGTTTGATTTTGGTTAAAAGGATCTGTAGGGGTGCTGAAGCCAATCTGCCTTTCTCTGGCAAATGCTTCCTGGTGTCATTGCAGCTTTGGTAAATACCTTATTAAAAGCACGTAGGGTGCTGTGCATATCTCTACACGTACTCACAGCTACACATTTGTAGCTTTCCTCGTGTAGGCTGCAACTATAGGAGCTGGAAAGAGAAAATAAAGAGAAATTTGTGTCTCTGCAAGCCTGATACGATCCTCAGTTGAAGTATCCTTGTTGTTTTAACAATTTGCAAGTGACCTTTTCTGATTTATAGTAATTCTAAAAAATCACGTGATTGTGAAACCAAGGCAGCCATAAACGAAAAATTAAAAATCATACATCTGAACTCAACTCCAGTGCTTCCCAAGATGCTCGGAGGTGACATATTTGGTGAAGAAACAAGGAAACCTTTTGGAGCAGCTCTGCTGCTGACAGGGGAACAAGGAGGGGGGCTATCTGCTATTTCTGTGACAGCCGATACATGTTTCACTGGCTGGGTTTGGGCGGGGG
>NW_005054379.1:320486-323124 GCF_000277835.1 Geospiza fortis | reverse complement strand
CGGGCGGAGAGCCAGGGACCCTGCTCCCAGTCGGTGAGAGACAAGCGGTAGACCCTGCCACCCTCCCTGGAACCCAAGTGGGGACGTGCTCACACGTCCTCCACCTGAGGGGCTGAGAAAGGGAAGCCAGGCGAAGCAGCGACAGAGTTCAGGTCTCGTACCCCGGCGCTAATCCTGGGCACTTTGCAGAGCTACCTGTAGAAAAGGTGAAAAAGATTTATCTTGGTTTTGCATTCCTACTGAGTATCCAACCCCTAGGTATCTCATATAGAAACATGAAAAATAATGTATATATCTTCTTTGTAACGTGTTGTTTATTATAATGTAATTTCATACAATATCTGCTTTATAGTTACTTCCTATCTGTTGTCATGCTATAAAATATTTAGTTATGTCATTCATGTATATAATGGATCTGTGTAATATCTATATAAAATATACACGATACATATATAGAACACACATATATAAAACGTTATGATTATGCATCAACGTGATATATTTGATTAATAACTATTTTTATATATAATATGCTTAGTTGTTTAATTATGCTTCTTCGTTTAATTATAACGAAATAATGCATATATAAAACACGTACAAAACATTTATGTTATCTTTAGTCTATATTCACTTTTTCATTATAAGAATACCTAAAACATATATTTTATAAATATCTATAAATAGAAAACATGCAACATTATCATCATAACAACATATAATATGTGATTATTAATTTGCGTTGCACTCTGCCCTAGATCATGGCATAGCTGAACCAAGGACAACTCTGGTGATGTAGCAGTTAAGTGCCTGCATCCCGAGCCTGTGGGAACCAGAATGGAGCTGAGACCAGATGTGGAGTTGGGGGAAAGGTAGAGCCTGACCACATTCCTTACAGAACAGTAAGGTTCTATTAAACTGCCTTCCATCCTCAATTGGACCCATATTCCTGTTTTAAACCATCATTTTCTCCAAGAACCAGATTTTATTTCAATTTTCTAGCATTTCCATTTAGGCGTATGAAACTACAGCAACTAAAATAGTAATATTTAATTACTGCTGTTATTTTCTATAAAGTTGGCAGGGAAACACAATTTGCTGGGCTGATTGCACCAAATAAGCAGAGTATGCCCTCAAAACTCAGCAAGGTTAAATACCTAATTGTTATAAATCTGCCTCACGGAGTAGGTCCGGAGCCCCTTCCCAGGACAGACCCATGGTGGGGAATACTCACTCCATGGAAGGATGAGGATCACGGGAGAGGTCCCACTTGGCTGCGGGAGCTTCCACGGACACCTTTTCTACTGGCAGCAGCAGCAGCTCCGGGGCTTGGAGTCCTCCTTGAAAAGAAGAATAGTAACAATCAACAACAAACAGCAGCAGCAGTACACTTTACCAAGAAAGCCCTAAAAACATTATGTTTAAGGTGGCAGAGTACTGGCAATTTTTATTTTTAATATTGACGCTGTAACCGAGTACGTGTGTGAGCACACGTGCACCCTTCTGCAGCAAGGTTTGCACCCTGTGCACGGCGAGCCCCGGATCGGCCATGCATTCAGCGTTGGTGGGTATTCGGGTTCTATTGCCAAAGCTGTCGGTCCGTCCTCTCACCACTGCTCTGGCACCTGCATCCCACAGCCAGGTAGGCATTCATTTCTCTGAATTTTGCCTTGCCGGTCAGGAAGCAGAAGTCATCGCAGGGGAGAAGAGGAGGAAAAAATAACAGGGGGAGGGGAAAAAAAAATGCTGCTCTCGAAAGGTGCTTTCATTTCGAAATGGGCGATTCCGATTTTGCTCATCCAGTTTCCCAGGCTTGAAATCGGACTTGAAAAGAAATGATTACAGGCTTTTCCTTATCAGCATTGTTAGGGTTACTCCGAGCCGAGGCAGGAGAAACCCTCTGTTGACATTTCGACTTTTTGCCCGTCCGAGAGAAGGACGTGTTTGTTAGTGAGAGGCTGTTGCACACGCGTACGTTCACCATCCCTCCCCTCCCAGGCACTGCCAATCTGCGTCCCCACCTGGCGCCTTTCCCGCGGCTCCCTGCAGTCCGGAGCTGCCTCGGTCCCTCTCCCCGCCGCCTCTAGCCGCGACCACCCGGGCCCCGCCGCGCCCGGGGAGGAGGAAGATGCGCCAGCAGAAATGACCCTCTCCCTGCCCATCGCTCTTCTCACGCCTCGCACGGAGGTACTCCGCACCCGGGAGGGGGGCAGCGCAGGCAGAAGGATTCTTGGGATGGGGAGTGGGACGGGCAGGTAGCAGTAAGCCCTCCACCGCCCACGGCTGCAGAGCTGGCTCAGCACCGGCTGTCGCAGGTCTCGGCAGCTCACCGGTGCTTCCTGGAGCCGAGTGGGCAGGGGAGAGCCAGCAGGTGGACTGGGGCTTCTCAACGACCCTCCGCTGCTCCCCCACCCCGCTCCAAAACTTCACCCTTCAAAAGGAAAGCAAAGAGGTCCGACACCGCGGAGCACGGCCGCGGAGAAGGCCCGGGGCTGGGCGGGAACCGTTCATTACCCGTTTCGGTGACCGGCGCGGGGAAATAGAGATCCTCTTTTCTTTTCTCTCCCCGCTCCCGGCGCCCCCCCTCCCCCGCGTCGCGTTCAAATGACCATGTGACAAGGAAATAGCTGCTCGCCCGGGC
>NW_005054379.1:315931-319907 GCF_000277835.1 Geospiza fortis | reverse complement strand
TGCTCAGATGGCACCGGGAAACGCGTTAGGTTTCTACAGGCGGGATGTTTCTATGCGGTTTTGGGGGGGTTTTTTGGGTTTTTGGGGGTTTTTTTGTTTGTTTGTTTGTTTGTTTTTTTAACGCAGTAGAAAATGTCCGATTCTTGAAAAGTTACTGTAACTTATTTCTGACTTGTCTCCCACTTTTTGAGACGTTTTATGTATAGTACATTGCAAAAATATAAATCCACCATCCCTTCCCATCCTTTTCGGACAGTTTCTTGCAAACAAGGAACTGTTTGTTTGTTTGTTTGTTTTTTTAACGCAGTAGAAAATGTCCGATTCTTGAAAAGTTACTGTAACTTATTTCTGACTTGTCTCCCACTTTTTGAGACGTTTTATGTATAGTACATTGCAAAAATATAAATCCACCATCCCTTCCCATCCTTTTCGGACAGTTTCTTGCAAACAAGGAACATAGCTATTGCTCTGAAGAGAGAAAATGGCCACTGTTTTCCGACCGTGTATTACTTTCCACTCTTGTAAACGACAGTGAAATACAGTGGCCTATTTTTCCTTCCCTTTCTGTTAGAAAAATATGGGAAATAAGGGCCAGAGCAACCGAGCAGCGTCAGAAAGAGTAATTAAAATACACTCGTATGAAGGACCTTGAAAGGCATCCGAGGCTCGGGCAGTTTTAGACTTTTTGCTTATTGCAGAGTGCAAAATCGGATTGTTGTGGCATTGATTATCACGTATAAAAAACAACAATAATAATTAGACATACTCTGAAGCTAAAATGAATATTAATTTTGCTGAGAATGTAAGGATTGTTCTGCAAAATCCTCATAGAAAGTTATTAGAGCATTCCACAACCTCCTTTAATACAGCACAGCCTGGAAAGAACAGAGGTGGAAGAGAAGTAGAAATATTTGCCTCAAAATGACTTCAAAAATAGACACTATTTATTTTATACATGTATAAATAGATGTATAAAATTTTTAACCTGTCAAGCTATAAGACTCAGGGTGTGGAGATAAAGTAATTCAGAGTTTTCCAGCTCCACTCTCTCACTCTCTGTTTAGACTGCTCCCAGTGCAGTGAATAAATATTGTGGGGCCATACGCACAGATACACGCACATGAATTATGCATATATATATATAATATATAATATATATAAATCAGAAAATATAGACAGTTTTCCTTGTTGCCTTCAAATTGCCTAATTTTTTGCATTTGTAGTAGGCCTCATTTCTTCATTCTGCACTAAATAGGGGAAAAAGAAACTATAAACTCTGTCCGACCTGAAAAGCATGAATCTCAAATACAAACATGAGTATGAGGGTGCTAATCACCACGAAGTAAACTCTCTGTAGCAAGGACAAAAGCCCTCATGGATCTGAAAGTATGGCTATTCTTTTCTCACTCTATTTCCACACTTGCCATAAATAATTATTTTTTTAAATTCCCTTCCCCTGAGCTTTCAATCAGGGAGAATAAGCTTTTCTAAAATGCCAGTTAGCTCTAGACTGCAAATCACATTTTTAAGGTCTTGGGATGGAGTGAAACACATGTGTGTGTTAAATTTAATTTTAAAAAATAAAACCAGAACATGAAACCAAAAAAAACATAAAAAAATGCAGTATCTAGGGATAGTTTTGTAACTGCAAGGGTAACACATAGTGGGGTTGCGGCCACTCCATCTCCTGAAGTGTCTGAGACAGGCTGGATGAGGCAGGGTGGGGTGGGGCAGGATTGGAAGTATTATCTCTGAAATCCTTTCCAACGCTAACAGTCTTTGATTGTAAGATATACTCTGTGAAATATTTATTCATTTTTACTGAAGTTTCTCTGAGATATGTTTGAGGTTTTGTGTGCAGGTTTTGGTTTGTTCAGGATAATTTTCCAATAATTTTTAAGTTCAATAGACACCCCTATGGCACAACTTCTGAAAGACTAAAATTAAGGTGATAGATTTTCCTGGTTTTAACCAATACGGTAATCAGAATAAATATCTTCACAAATATTCTGACATTTTAAACTGAAGAAAAGAATGATAATGTTAAATTATTTCTGTAAACAGGTACTGCTTAATTTTTGGTGTAACTCAGAACTACTCAGGACTGTTTCCCTCACTCCCCTTAGATATAAAACAGGTTTCTAACATGCAACCTCTCCGTTGCACCTCCTACCCCTGCTTCTCTTGTGTGCTTTTTACCTATTTACAAGCTAGGAAATCCCAATATTATGTTCTTTACGATTTGTCTCTTTATAGTGTTTATTTAACTCCTGAACCTATTATCCAAATACTTGTTAGATAAAATGTAAATATTTTGATTTTTAGTTGTTGTTGTTATTGAAAGTGTAATACTTCCTAAGCCTTAAATGGGGCATAAAATGGCTGCTTTTTTAACTGAAAGTTACCTCTTCCGTTCTTTATGCTCTTATCAAAACATCTCAGAACAATTTGCAGGATTGCTGCACTGTAGTATTAAAATGGATCTGTTTTCAGTGTCAAAGATCTGTATAGTTGAATAATAATTTTAAAATTAAATAAGAACAGAAATGTAGGATAGGGACACTGCTTAACATGATTCTTTATATTTTTTTACTCCTTCTCTTAAATCTTTGCTTATTTATTCTTAACATGATTTTTTTTTTACTTTTATACTGCAAAAAAGATATTTTTAATGAAAATATCTTTGCAGTAAGGTTTGCTGGGGGGCAAAGGTGGATTCTCCTCCCTCCCCCCGAGATACAAGTGCAATACAAGGTTCTTTCTCAAAACACAGTAGCATAGGCTGTATTATTATTATTACCCTAACTTCAGATATGACTCTGGATTGTTTTGTTTTGATTATTTAGAGGTCTTTTGTTGGTACTAGGTTTGTATAATATAAGATTTGCTTTTAAAGGGGGAAGAAATCCCATTATTTCAACCATGTAATTTAAAATGTTGTGAGTTAAAAACGTTCTAGTAGTTTGATAAGCGATTTGGGGGGTCGATAATGTTGGGACATAATAATGGGACGGTATTTGTTGTTTTACACTGTTAGCTTTTAACATAATATAGTGGAAATGGAGATGGAGATGGAGATACAGACAGGCCCTCTGACTCGAAGTGACATCTTTATTTGCAAACACATTGACATGTCAGTGTGCATTTTTTTTATTCACAGAATTAACTGGGTTGGAAAAGACCTTTAATTAAGGTCATTGACTCCCACATATTTTTATGCTTATATACTCAGAAAAAGATGTGTATTCCTGTACTTATACATACAGATGCATAAAATTCATGATCAATACCATTTCACAGAAAACCAGGCTAGGCAGTGATACCTGCAGCCCTGCCACGCATCACTACTGATTTGAAATTTTAAGACACCTGACGGACATAACCAATGAGGTTTTCCCCTTGGATTTATCTCTGTATGGCTATCATTAATGTCAGAGAGCACAAAAAGAACTGGAAGATACTTTGCCTTTTGGCTGGGAGATCATCTTACTTTCTTAGACTTTACAGACTTCTAAAAATCCACTCTTTAAACACTATTTATTAATTTTTAATTTTTAAAAATTTATTTATTTGTTTGTTTTAAACTGCCTATCTGTCCCGAGGGCTGTTTTGCCCCATGCATTGTAGAAAAAACACGGTGTGGTGGGAGTTCACCACCGGTCCCTGGCAAGCGAGGGTGTCGCCTCAAAATTTGGGCCCTGATCCTGCCATGCCACTTGCCCCAGAAACTTCGCAAGGGAAGCTCCGAAAGCCACTAAACCAAGACATTTTAGTGAACCTCACATGTCTACTCAGGGATAAATCTGTGTTTATTTCTCCTCATCCGAGGATGTCTCTGCTTTTGGCTAGTAGTAAATGTAGACATAATCACTGTTTCTCTGTTAGCTGTGCAAAGCTCTTCGGGGGTTGTACCTGCATAGCGGATACGTCTGTGGTGTCACACCGGTCTCCTGTAAATAAAAAAAAAGGAGATTAG
>NW_005054379.1:312340-314596 GCF_000277835.1 Geospiza fortis | reverse complement strand
TGGACCCCAACGGGACTAACCGCTTTGGGAGAACCCCGCTCCAGGTACGACATACGCTGGGTGGGGGGGGACAGGGGGAAGCTGTGCTCTGCCACGTCGGCGGGGATGGGTGGGCATTTCGTGTTTAGAATGAATTCTTATTGCTATGATCGGAACCGTACTCCAGCCGCAGCTGTCTGAATTCAAATATGACCTTTATTTTTTACTAAGTCCAGCCGTCCTATAAGCGCAAGATGGAGACTAGTGGGGAACCGCTGACAGCAAACGAATTTTTCTAGGAGATAGTCTAAAGGAGAAGTTGGACTGCAAAATCCGCTTCCACATAACCTATCCAGATAGGTTTGGGGAATGATCTGCACTTCGAGCAAATTTCTTGATTTTTAAAATATAGCCTGAAGAGGTATTTTTTTTTTTCCACAGGAAATCGAAGTGGGGTCCCTTTCTACTATACTCACGAGCAAAGAACCTAGAAACTGCACTGATAAAAATTGTTACTTGAAACTAGGTATATATTAGTAGCCACCTCTTTTTTTTGTCTTTTTGCAGTAGCAATTTTAACATTCTCTATCCATCAATAGTGACAATATTTATTGATAGATGTTAGAAGTACCATTAGGTAGAGCTGCTTTCCAGGAAGTTTGAGAGTTAAAAAGGTGTTACATTAATCGAATACTTAAGTAGACACTTTTAAAATGTTCATTGAACGATTAATATTTTGTGATTTAAATTAGAGTTGTGTATCTCAGGAAGATTTTTCGAGTTGTTATTTAAAGAGATATATTTGATGACATTTGATCTAATGTTCAGCTAAACTGAACAGCTATTTTGGTCCTTGCACTTTACATTAAATATTCAGAAATATTTTTCAGAAGTGTATTACCGAGAAAAGCTCTCAGAAAGTTATTCATGTTACTTCCATTTACGTTCAAATTGCAGATAAAAAGAATCTCCAAACTCTTATAAATTATCTCTTTCCTTTCCCCATTTCAGACTAAGTTCTCTTTCTCTTGTCAGCAACTTGCAAAATGGCTGACACTCGACTATGTGAACCCTCTTTTTCTTTCTGGAAAAGATTAATATCGGGAATTTAGATATTATGACATTCATAAGTATTTCACACTTATACTATAAATAAACCCAATTATTTGAAGTGGACAAACCAAAGTCCCGAGATAGAAATTGATAGAAAAACCTATTGTCTTAAGATATTTTTCATAGTATTAAGTCACAATTTATGGTGGTTAAAATTCCACTGAAAATGACCAGGACAGTAAGGGAAGTAAACGCCCATGTACAAATTTATATTGGTTTTTGATTGATTGGGGGTTTTTTGTACGTTTTATTTGTACGTTTAGTGTATGATCAAATATTGCCCGAAGTTTTTTTCTGCTACTGGCAGAAAAGCAGACTGTCATTAGGAATTTGCCATTTAGACATTATCATCCGGAATTTTCCATCAGTTAAGTTTTGTGCATTGCTTGTGAGTGCTCAGCAGCTGCTCTCACACCTCTGAAAAGAAGACAGAGATGGGAGAGAAAAAAAAGAAAGAAAAAATATCTTCATCCGAAAGTCAGGAGGGGAAAATTTTAAATATCCACACCGAATGCCGAAAAGAGCCACACCCACCTGCATTTTCCCATTGTTGTGCTGACAGCTGATTAATCGATAATGCGTTCTAAGTGACGGCAGCCTTAGTGCAAGATCCCTCAGATCCTTTACTGCCACAAAATACATGGTGTGTATATAAAGCATACAAATATTTAGAAACTCTTCATGTGTATAAATATATTTAATATATTTTTATATGTGTGTATGTATAAATATATTTATAATATAGATACATGCACTATTTATTATATAATTACATAAACGGTGTCTGTATTGTGTGCATATATCTGTACACACACAGAGCTGGTCTATATCTGCGTATAAACGTGTGTATACATATATGTGCTTATACACACACCACAAGTACCATTTATACCATGATGTATATAAATTATATAAATGTGAAGCAGAACATACACGTGTTATACCTAGTCTGGAAACCACTAGCTAATATTTTTAATTTATCATCTAATCATAGACTATCTCAAGTTGGAAGGGATCCGCACGGATAGTCGCAAACGGCTGTCACAATGTATGCGGGTCACGATTACAAGGAGCCGACACAGCAGAATTACCCCCCAAAAGAGAAGCCGGTCAGGCCGCTGCCAGCCCCGGCTGGCCCCCGGGCTCTCGGCGGGGGCGCGGCGC
>NW_005054379.1:311707-312170 GCF_000277835.1 Geospiza fortis | reverse complement strand
CGCCGAGAAGGCTGCGCGCTGACCCGCCCCCGGCCGTCCCGCCGGGTCCTTGTCCCCCCGTCCCCTGCAGCCCACCTCCCCGGCGAGCATCCCCGCCGCCGGTCATCAGCGAGCCATCGCGGACGGCGGCGCTTCCGATGTCCATCTGCTGCTGGCACTAGTGCTCCTTTGTCCCGTTACCTCCCGTGCTACTCCGGCTCCCGCTTTTGCACCGAGATTTTCGCTATTTCCTGAGAGAAAGAGGAAAAAGGTCCAAAACACAATCAAGACTAGCGCTCCTGCTTCTCCCTCTCATACTCTTCGGTGGTCAGAGCACAAGCACCAGACGGTCCTTTTGTGCTCTAGTGGGGAGAAAAAAAGTAAATGTTTACCTTTTCCTTTTTTTTTTTCTTTTCTTTTTTTTTTTTTTTTTTACAGTAAAGCTGCTTAGAGAAGTGAGAACGCTATGTTTCCCTTACTGGCT
>NW_005054379.1:271675-311697 GCF_000277835.1 Geospiza fortis | reverse complement strand
ACTGTCCTGCAAATCTTTGTATTTTAGTTATTCCTTGAGGTCCTTTTACGTTGTTGCACTCCAAAAGACTGAACACTTTAGCCATATCATTTATAAATTTAATTAATCCCCAGAGTTTCTCCCCTCACCAACCCACTCAACATACAGTTTTAACACCAAGGTGTAACAGTAATTGAATGGTAAAAATTTTAACGCTGATGAGCATTACAGTGTGGGAACTACAAACATTTTGTGTAGCTGTATTTATGGAAAATTGTGTGAGAAAACAATTGGCAATCAATTAGTTACTGAGTAGTTTTTTGCTCAGAAGATATAGATCCATTTGCTCAGAAGATATAGACCATGAGCTTCTTATTTTTAAGACAGCTTTCTGGCTCTCTAAACCAGATATTTGGAAATAACAACAAATGACCGATTTTCGTTATAAATCTGGACTTTTGCACCCCTTTTGGCTTCTGTTTTCTGTTTCTCCTATGTAATTTCTACCATCTACCCGATGTTCATACCACTTATGCGTGATTAAATACCTGCTATTATTCAGTAATAAAATATGAAAAAGATTGGCTTAAAAATAATTCACTTCTCGTGTTCGAGTATTTAATGGCTCTGCATGCAGCATTACTTAGTTGAGTGGTGCTATTTATTTCAACTTTGTTCGTTGCTTTCAATTTTTGTGTATGTGTCTGCATAAATAAATATGGATACACACAGCACAATCACGCAGGTCAGATACCAGGACTTTTTGTAGATATGCATTATTTAAGCACATACACACAGAGTTAAAAATCGCCAAATCGTTTATTTCATTCTTGATAACAACACTTAAAGTACAAAAAAAAAAATAAGCTCATCTGTACTTTGTACCTTCTTTGCATAATTTATGATCTATTTTTAGAAGTGGGAGCGTAGCACGGACGGCGAATCATTTTCCTCTCGGAAAAAAGAAAAAAAAAAAAGTTGTTCCTAGCCCTTTGAGGGACAAATGGAAAATGGAGAGAGAGCCCCATCACAGAGCGTGTTTGGAGCAGGGCGGGTGGGACAAGTCGGACCCAATGGTGCTGGTGCCTCCCTTTCCAACTCAGAATAGCCTGTAATTCTGAGAAGGAGCTTTTCGTTTTCTGTCCCGACCCTCCAGGCGGGCGGGAGCCCAGTTCAACCTCTCGAGCTGGAGCCGGAGGAGTGTTTGGCAGAGCTCGGCTGGCGCTGCGGCAGCGCATCCATTCACACATCATCCACCCCAGCCGCTGGGCTCGCTGTCCCGGTCCCTGCCGCCGGCCCTCCCGCCCGCAGGCTGCCCATCCCGTGGGAAGGAGGGCAGAGCTCCGGGAAGTCCCCTCCGAAACATGGCAGGGGGAGTGGCATTCACACCGGGATGCCCACGGGGTTTTCACCAGCCTCTCCCCATTCGGGAAAGCTGTGCCAAAAGAGTGTAACCCTCCCAGCCTCAGAGCTGCCAAAGCCCAAAACTTCCTGAAGAAGATGGAAAGTTCAAGGCATGGAGATATGTATGTTGATTTCAGAGGTGATGAAAATGTGGTTCATTCTTTGGACAAGGAGCCAACAGTGCTGCGAGCTGCAAAAAACCACACCTCAATTGCATGCAGAAGGCAGTATCTGAATAATTTGACAAGATATTTTTAAATTGTGGTGTTCTCTGTCAAACTTTAATAAAATACCTTCAGGTGTAATGGCGCTTAGAAAAACAGAGTTTGCTATTACACACTACAAAAAATTACTCTTTTAGAACATGACTCCCAAGCTTTAAAGCAGGAAACATCCCCTCCAAATTCACCCAGGTTTTTGTGTCTAAGGGTTCACAGGCTTTAAACTCCATGTTCAAAGTTTTTGAAAGCTTCAGGGAAAACAGGAAAAATAAAAACTGTTTTAGAAAAGGAAGTCATTATCCCACCTAGCCTGGAACAAAGGTGTGGAAATAACATTAACTTAACTGCCTACTTACACAGAAAATAAGCCTCATGTACTTTAAATCTCAGCAAGAAAATAGAAATGCTCAGAGCCCTCACAGAAGAAAGTGAGGATTTGAAGATGGAAAAAGCAAGCCAAAGTACCAAGTGCTGGAGAAGGAACCTCTGAAGATATTTGTGTCTTTTAAGTGCCCCGGTGGGGCAATAACTCCCAGGGAAGAGATGATACACATAGTTGTTCTGTTTTTATTATTTTTAAATCAGATTTCAACCAATCCTTAACCAACACTCACTGAAGTAATTAAACATTTCTTCGTGTTGTTTTTTTTTTTTTTTTTGTCTCAAACTCACAGGAAAAAGAGGCAGAAGTAGTTCAAAAGTTTAAAAAACAGAAGACAGAAAAGTCTTTGTGGAAATGTCCCCAGAGGACCAATATTTCCACATTCCTGTCTCTTATTAGGTATTTGTAAGCATCTTTATGCTTTTGGTAGAAACACTTGCAAACAAAATGTGAAACTGGACTTTGTGGAAAAAGTCGAAGAAGGCGTAGTGAAAGGGGAGGCGGTCCTTAGGTGTTGAAAACTAAGAATTTTGTAACTAAAGGCGTCAGGCTGCCTCCCAGAAAGGTACACAGATGACTGCCACTGGATCTGGCATTACTCTTGTTATTGAGTGTTAGTTCAGGATTGACAGTGGGCTCTGAGAAGCCCTGTTTACACTTACAGCTTCAGGCAAATAAGGACCAAGGGGACAAAACACCTAGGGTTTAGCTAGACCATCAGCAGAGGTCACGATATTAGATATACCCTCCTTCCTACAACTGAACTAGGTAGCTTTTGCTGCCATTGATGTAACAAAAAAAAAAAACAAACCAACCAATCACTACAAACAACAAACGAAAAACCTTTCTAGCAGGAGGAAACCTGCAACCCTGCCTGCTTACCCCGCCTGCGCGAACTGCCGTACAAACTACCGTGCCATGCCCGTTTGCCCGCTCCGGGTCGCCGCTTCCCTGCTGCCCTCCTTTAATCACCCCGCCGCTCGCCGGAGGAAAAAAACCCCGCCCTGAGCCCGGGTGGCTAACAAGAACCAGTCACTCCTTTCAGGAAGCAACCTCCCTCACGATTTCTAAAGAGAAACATTCTTACTTGAGGAGTTGCGCAGCGATCTAGAATATGAGAGTTTTACCTCCCAGGTGGGGAAAGTGCCAGCATCGGCAACTTTTTCTCTCCATGGTGCTGGCTGTTGACAGGTAAGAAAACAGGCATGCTGAGCCCTGGGGGAAAGGTATCCAGAACAGGGGAGAGGAGACACAGGTCCAGCTCAAGAAAGAGGTGCCTGGGGAAAGTAGAGGGAAAACATGGCTGCCTGTGCCTGAAAGGATGCACCATGGACATATATCCCTATCCCACTCCATGTAGCCTGGGCCAATGGTTTTGACTGGCTTCTTAACACTCATCCTTGCAGAAATCCAGCGCATTGGCTGATGAGCAGTGGCACTTAAAAGCAGACAGCAGACCCTGCTTGGTGGTGTGGGTGAGAGGGCGCTCCTTGCCTATGCAGAACAAGCACTTGAACATTGCTGGCTTTATGGGGTTTTTTGTTTGGTTTTTTTTTTTGTTTTGGGTTTTTTGGGGTTCTTTTTGGTTGTTGTTTTTCGTGGTTTTTTGTTGTTGTTGTTGTTTTTTACATCTGTTTTCTCTTTAGATGGTGAGCAGCCTAAGGGCTAGAGAAGAAAACGAGAGTGAACCCAAGGTACCAGTAACAACATGGAGCAGAGAACTTGTACTAAACTGATCCAAGGACAGAGATTATTTCACTGTCCTCACGTGCAATTAAGGGGAAAGAAACTCCTACCACCACCATTCTCCCACTAGCTTATCTTGCTGGTTGGCCCTTGACGCAGATGCAGAAGAATGATTTTAATGTTTGACTATGTTATGAAAACACAAAAAATGTATTTCAGAACCTTCTTATGCAGTTGATAAAAGCACATACAAAAGTTGCTTCCTATAAAGCACTAACTATTAAGGTTCTAAGGTCAAATTAAAAGATTTCAGATTAAATGTCTTCCTTCTTGTGCTGGAGGAACCACATTGTAGGAAACCAAACAACAGGACAGCATGTGTCCTCTAGAATATGTTTCACTTACAAGAAGCACTATTCTTAGTTCCAGCTGGGTCTAATCTATGACATCCTGATGTTCAAATTGAAAACATACTTTCAAGTATGCTTAAACACAGGCCTTAACACCACAAATGTTAAGCTGGTGGAGAAATCGACAATCATCTAAATAAACAATGGCAAACTTCTGCAAAAGTGCTATCAAGTGTTAATTTCAATTCTTTTGCACTGTCCTGCTTCAGCCAACACTGCAATGACAGCGGGGAGAAGAAGCTGTCGTTAAACCAGTTAAGTCAGAATTTCCGTCTTAGAAGGCTGATCCCGCCCAGTACTGAGCACCTCCTGAATTAATTTCTCCTCTTACTGATACTCAGCTGGTTTCAATAGACAAAATACTCTCTTGCTGGTTCATTCTGGGAACACCAACTGCTCATAGATCTGTTTTGAATACTAATACAAAAACTCAATTCTGATGTCATATGCCACCTATGCAAATTCTCCAAATGCTTTCGATATTAGCATGAAAGAGTTTTAAGTCTTAGATAAGTGAGAATGAGATATGAGTGGGTATTTTAGCAAGATAGATCAATGTTAGGCCACAAAGAATGCTTTAGAGAAAACAAAAAATGAGAAAATGAGTAAATCTAATGGCCTGCCTCCTGGTCTAATTTGTGCCGAATTTGAATCCACAGTATTGCATTGTCAGCAGTACATTACACTGCTAATATACACACTGGAGGATGCTCTGAGCAAAAGAAAGGGAGATGTTATCCAAAATAAAAGGACTTCAAAAGCCATGGATAACTTTGCTAAGCAAAATACAACATCCAAACAATCAGTGAAGAGTGGGGTAGGAGATAACAGCAAGTCCACACTTGGAGAGGAAGTGCTCATGATACAAGTAAGTGTGGGCTTGGAATATAGATAGGGAGCTGAATCCTACCGAGTCCAAATAGAGAAGTATCTTCACTCAAAGCAGGAGTTCTGTTGCCTGGGACACCTGTGCCAAGATGAAGCAGAACTCCCAAAGAACATCACTGAAGAGACAGTTGGACAAAAGCTCCTGTGAGTGGGTGTATGTCTTCTCTTGCATGTCATTTGTGTGTTGAACTTACCCTGCTGTGACATTTCTGCCTGTGGTCTGTGTAGATCTGGATGCTTAATAAAGTTTCAATCTCTGCCTTTGGATGCCAGCTGAAAATCCAGTAAGAAATCAGTTGGCTATTTATGGCGTTTCCTGGTCCTTGCTTAATATTGGCATGCCTCTTGCTTTGTGTATCTGTGCTATTTGCAAGCACTCACGTCCACTCAGTCTCCCCTCTATGTATGTGGGAAAGAAAATTAGGCTTTGAGCATTTATTTCTAACATACCCACTGCTTCCCAGCTGCATTTCCCTATTCCCCCAAAGCATATCCTGCAGAGAAGCATGTGAGACTGATCTGTTCTTCAGCAGTTCCTGCAAGGTCTGGGGGTGTTCTCTTCAATTCAAAGTTGAGACAGCATTCAGGCCATACAAATCAGTAAGTTTAGGACAATTCTGCTGGAGAAGGAGAAGCAGACCTGGAAAACTTTCAGTAAAATTCCACCAGCTAATACTTTATTAAGCTTTCCATGGTTCTAATCCATGTAATTTATGCACAGAGAAGTTACTTCATTTGCTTCAGTGCTCACTATTTATGTACCTGTCCTTAAGTGAATGATGTTTAGAGAAGGTTTTAAAGTGGTCTGTGAAAGGAGACAGGTTTCCTACTGAAAGCTTTGTTAATTTTTCTAGGAGACAGCATTTGTTGTAAGACATGTTAGTGTAAAACCAGAAGTGTCTTAACAACCCAAACCCATGAAGTCTCTGTAAGATGAGCAATATCAGTCAAGCTTGGGAGGCCACACGTTGGAACCTGGAATGTTTGAAAACTAGGTAACAGCCACAGTTTACCAGCCTATATCCTGATAAGCTATTTACCAGCCAAGATGCAATTTTCTAAGAGCCTCAAAATGATACTTGCTAACACTGATTCTGATGTTATGATATAGGAGCAACATCAATACTCTGCACCAGAAGGCAGCACTCCAAATCCTTCACAGCAAAAGGACTGAAAAAAAAAAAAAAAAAAAAAAAAAGAAAAAAGAAGAAAGTAATGGAGAGACACAAACTAAAGTGCGGCAACTTTTATCAGTGAAGCCCTCTGCCAATCACTGTCTCGTTCTTGTGAAACCAGACACAATCTGAGACCAAGACAGGGCCGTGATTCTTTGTTAGAATGTTTACTTGGTTTTAGTAATGCAATACATACAATTTGTATCTTTTTTCTATCATACCTGCAGTTCTGCCTACAATAAATAAATTTCTTAAGACTGTTTAGAAAGACCATTAAAATCACTTATATTTGGTCCTTTCTTTACATAATTAAACATTATCCTATGCTTTTCTTGCCAATTACCATCTCTGTCTGTAGTCCTATGGATAAATTACTTGCAGCACATTTCAGACTATAAAACGTACACTGAACTTTGCAAAAAACACACTATACACTACCAGAGTTTTATAGACTTTATATACAAATTCTGCATGAGATACCGTTAGGTACCAAGCCTATGTTGACCAAGCAAGTAAATATGATGGAAAGGTCTCTTCCAGCCCAAACCATCAATGACATATTGCCCAATCCTCCCACCATCAGCAGGGACACCTTCCACTAGTCTTGGCCGAACTCTGTCTATCTGATTCTGAATACTTCTAAAGACATCCACAACTTCTCTGAGCAACTTGTTTCATTGTCTCAGCAGCCCCATCATAAAAACTATTTTTACATCCAATCTAAAAATATCCACTTAAAACTGTTGCCCCTTGTCCTGTCACTACAGGCTGCAGCGAAATGTCTCTCCCCTCTTCCTCATAAGCTCCCTCTATATTCTGAAAGGCCACCCTAAGATGTCCCTAGAGCCTTTTCCTCTCCAGTCTGAAAAACCCCAACTCTCCCAGCCTGTCCTCTTTGGAGAGGTGCTTCATCCCTCTGGTCATCTTTGTGGCGCTCTGCTGGACTTGCTCCAACACATCTTTCTTACAAAGTACCCCAAAACTGGATGCAATACTCCAGGTAGGGTCTCATGAGAGCAAAGGGCAAAGTCACCTCCCTCAATCTGCTCTTGATGCAGCCCAGGATGCAGCTGGACTTCTAAACTGTGAGTGTACATTGCTGGCCCATGTTCAATTTTTCATCCACTTGCACACCAAAGTCCATCTCCACTAGGCTGATCTCAACCACCTTCACCTTAACTCAAATGCAGCACCTTCTGCTTGGCCTTGTTGAACTTGGGCCCCACTCCTTGAGCTGTCAAGGTCCCTCTGGATCACATTCCTTCCTTCACTCACCACCCAGCTTGGTGCTTTTTTCTTCCACAAACTCAATCTCACTCTCTTACTTAATTGATGAAAATACTACACAGTGCTGGTCCCAGACCTCTGAGGGAAACCATCTGTTCCTGGTTTCCACTTGGACACTGAGCTATTGACTGCGACTCTTTGGATGCAGCTATTCTTATCTATGTTCTCACCTAGCC
This sequence comes from Geospiza fortis, assembly GCF_000277835.1. NCBI lineage: Eukaryota > Metazoa > Chordata > Aves > Passeriformes > Thraupidae > Geospiza > Geospiza fortis. Next base: position 304,089 of record NW_005054379.1, on the reverse strand, counting down.
TCACATATGAAGAATATGTAACAGAAATGCATAACAGAACCCACTACCTATGGACCTGCTCTGTGCCACTCTCCTGTGACACTAAGTACCCAGTATATAAACAAAAAAAAAATAGCATAACAATTACCATTATATGTCACTACCAAGTGCAAAAAGAGAAACCCAAGGGGATTGAAAATGAACACCCAGGAAAAAAAAAATCTCTTTAGAACACAAAGATCTGATCCATTTCACCAGAAGTGCCAATGGAAGGAAGATAAAATGGAAACCATTCTTAAGGCCACATATATGATTTGGCTTAGTGGAAGGTAATGAAATGTATGTTCCAACTGTAGCTCCTGCAATTCAAATTTTTAAAAAAACACCATGAATATAGAAAATTGGTTAAACTATTTTCCCCAGTACTTGAAAAGCACCTCTACTGGTTTTGCTAGAAAGAATACATCCAGATCTAAAGGATTTCACAGCAGGAGACTGGGTGTCTAACAGAAAAAGACAAGGAAGTTAAATTGTTGTGTACCTGCTTTCTTCTGTTTTCCTTTGGATTAGTATGGTTTTTTTTTACAGTACTATGAGGATCCTTACCATTTATGTTTCTGATCTTTTCCTTGCACTCTGATCCACTTCTGCCTCAGCAATCCCTGTTCAGGGACTTAGAACCTAAAGTTCTGAGCAGCAGAGTATTTTCTAAAAAGTGTCTTTCTGAAAGTGTTGTTTACAAGGTATCATCATCAACCTGTTTAATGAATGGCAAAAATAATTGTGATACATAATGACTAGAAGTAAATACCCCCCCCCCCCGCCCCCAGTTTCCACACATCTTGGAGAACTATATGTTTCATTTGTTTTATTTACTAGACAAGAAGTAGCAGGTTATTTTATTAAAATAAAACTGTATTAAAAAATTGAAATGCATACATTCAAACCACTCAAGCACATTCATCACTTAATACAGGAACTAAAATTGGAGATGTTCAATAAAGCAGAAAATGGGTGTGTTTGGGACACTGTCAGCAAAGTACGTTTTCTGTACAGTTCTACAAGTCATGTAGGTACATCTTCAGGCACAAATTTGGTTTAGGCATTACTTCGGTCTCCAACACTAACTCATTACACACCTGCTGCTGTGACAGAACCACCATAATTATTAAACCAGGTCTTCTAGCACATAAAACAAATATGCTGCTTAAAAAAAAATCACTGGAATAAAAAATACGGATAATGTATAAAAATAGTATAATTTTAATTTGAAATTGTTCAGTTTTTCTGTTATGTTTCTGAAGTGAATTGTAATCATGTGCCTTGTTGAAGGAAAAGATGGAGGTAGAAACGGCAACACAAATAGCCTGTGAATCTGCTTTTGTAGACCTTATTTTATGAAACTGCAACAACAATATTACTTAGACTTTCCTTCCTATCACCAGTTAAAAGGTACCACTGAATAGAGGATACTGATTTTTTTTCTCTGTCAGATACAGTTTGCCAGTAGAGCTATTTATAGTTGAAAATGTGCTCAAAATCTAATTTTAACCATCTTATATGTGATTAAACCAACAAAGATTTTAACAGCAGCCTTACACATGATTATTGGCCAATATTTAGTCCATTCTTTTAAGCTTGTAGCAATTTTTGAAGATATTATGACCTCTGAAAGCTCGAAAGTGATCCACTCTTCCTTGAAAGCACTGAAACTTCAAGGTTCATCCAGGTTGCTACTGCTTTGGCAGGATAACCGAACACTGCACCGTTGTCTGAAATACAAAGTCACAGGAGATAAGTGCTTCTTTTGCCAATGCAGAGAGAATTACTTTTCATTGTAAAGGTAGATTACGTAGCTTCCATTTGGGTACAAACATGTGTAAATCCTTTCATGTGCATAGTATCTCCAACTTTTTCCAACACCACAGAAGTCAGTATTATTACACGGAGGGCATACACACACAATGAGTTTTCATTAAAACTTTTACAAAGCTATGTGATAGGATTATTGGTATGGAGAAGAACAACCATATTGCAAACCCACTAATTTATGAACTCTGGGCTTACAGTCTGCAAAGGAAAAATTGTGCAGCATGCTTTCTGTGACTTTTACATGACTTTTATCAATTCTGAAGTACATCTATCAAGAACAGAAACCAGCCAGATGGCACTGACTGTGAGTGAATGAAATACTCAGGTTATGCAGGGACAGGCAACTTTGACATTAGCCACATTCAAGGGCAAGGTCTAAGAAACATTTTAATCTCAGCTTTTGTGAGAAGTTCTTGGCCTGCAAGTACCCCTGCATGTAGACCAATGCAACTACAGTTGAAGTGAAGCCTTGATGAATTTTCCTCTTCCGCTTTAGTCACCTGTGCCCATATACTGTGATCACACATGTACATTCACTGACCAGTATCACAGATGAGATATTTTTTGAGGAAGAAAATTACTCAAAGATATTTACAAGATTAGAGTTCTAAATACAGAACTTATGAATGTAAGTTTCAGTTTGAGATAGACTAGAAAAAATTACTGAAAAAATACTAAGCTTTATGCCCTTCAACTTGTTACCTGTCAAATCACATAAATGCCCAAGTGACTCCCTGATGAAGTGTATTGAAATACATCTGCAGTTACCTTACCAATCTATCCTAGAGTATTCACTTACCACAACTCTCAAAATAGAGCATTATTCCTTGTATCAGAGATCTGACAAATACATTTCTCACAAGCTAGTGCAGAAATTCAAGAAAAAGGCAGGTAGTACAAGCAGGTTTCCCCAGAGAGTAATGAAATTTACCTAAGGAGCACTCACAAAAGTTCTGACACCTTACCACAAGCTGATCTTCTTACAGACACACTGTAAAAAAAAATCAGTTCTAACAGGAAATTCCTTTCACCATTATAGTACAGATTCTCTCCTGACACTCATGGGGTTAACTTTTATTGTAATGTAATAAAGGTACAGAGCTCAATTCCCAGTTATGATGAGCTAAAATTCTTTTCAACAGGACAGTTTTTTTTTAACTCATACTTTTCTTAGCAAAGATTAAAAAAAAGTCTTGAAACATATGAAATTGTTTGCTGCCACCAATTCATTTACTTTATGGACAATGAGCCTGTGTTTTACATGATAAGTTTTTGTTATCAATGCTTTGGCTGCAGTACTTGCTGCCTTTGACATCTCTTCCAATTGTCAACTACAGACAAGCTCCCATTGTCCTGAAAGCATCTCTAACATACCTGCACTTCCATCTGGGTTCTCTCTTTGCAGCTTGTTTCTGCTGCCAATGCTTGATTGTTGCATTTTTGCCCTAGAGCTGTTTCCTGTTCAGTCAAAATCTTTCTGTGGATCAGAATGCTGCCCTTAAAGACCTGCCAACATTCTGGGGCTCCTTGACTCTTCAGAAAACAAGTATGCTCACCTGAACTCCAGCCCTGCTCACCTGAACCTGTACTGTTAATTGCATTACTTGCTCCTCATAGGATTTCGAATGCCACAATTTCATGAAGATTACAGCAACAACTGTCAGTAATTATCACCTCACTAAACAACTCTTCTCAATTAACAGCATATCCAGCTATATATCACCCATGACTGACCAGCCTACCCAGAAATTTCCTTGACACCAGAAATCACTTCGACTAGTGTCATCAAAAGCATCATCTGTGTTTCCTGACACTTGACATAAACAGCAGGTGGTCATACCCTGTTCTGAAAGAGTGAGGGCTTTAAATTGACACTGGAAACATATCTCTTTACAGCAAGAAAGCCATGAAACACTGCCCTAAATTAATCTTACACTTTCGAAATACACCTACACTCGCTGACATATCAAAGATTAAATGATACAGTAAAGAGAAGTGATGACAAGCAGCCTATCCTTTATCCAAAAAACAGCCCTTGGATATTTTGTTTCAACACCAAAGTCTCTCCTTGAAATTACAGTGAGATTCAGAGGAGATACCACTGGCATGTGTGTTGATCTGGGATTAATGCTTCCACACAAGGAGAGAGAGAAATAAAGGTGGGCAGAGACTTGACAGCACATTTTCTCCTGCCAGGTGAAGCTCCTCCTGTCAAAGCAGACACATTACAGATCTTGGAGAAGAAAAGCTGTGTCTGTGTAGAGCTTTACTGTTTCACAAGCTGCCCCAACACTAAACCAGACATTGGCCCATTTCATATGCACAGCTATGGCTTGGCTATATTCTGTCACTGAAAGGAGTGTACCAGCTGCAGTCTTACTCAGCTTGCTCCTTGTCTGTGTTCTTTAACACATTTCCACAGTGGTGCAAGACCTGCTGCCTTCAAGGTCTAGGAAAAAAGCTCCAAAACAGTTGAAATAGTCCATCATCTGGCCTTCAAAACTCGCGCTATAAAATATACTGAAGTACAATACAAGACAATAGATTTTAAAAACTCTTTATGGTTCAATTACATACTTGTACAGAGGCACATACACATCTCTTTCTCTTTGCTTCCCTGCAAAATTGCCTCTCTCATTTGTTAACACCAATCCTTACTCTGCTTTATCACCACTGAATTCCCCAAACAGGAACATTTGTAGCCTTTCCTGATGTTCCTATGTAAAATTAAAGGAAGCCTCCAAAGCCTTTGGAGCTTCAGAATTTCTCACTATTCCAGAGTTCTTGTTCTTTCAAGTCATTAATCCTTGTGGCTCCTACTTTCTTGACATAAAATTTCAATCCCCACTGCCTCTTTCCAGCTCTTCCAGAGCCTTCAGATCAACTCTCTTTCTCAGTACACTATCACTCAAACCTGTCTGCAAAGAACATAAACATCTAAGAATTGTAAGTGAAACTAATTTATTATTCATCATTGATATGAGGCAGTAGATATTTAAGAGAAAAAAAGTTAAGAAGCAACACTAGGACCAAGTGACCCTTCCTCTGGTGCATCACATTTTCTTCTTCCAGTACTTAGGGGACTGAGCTGGAAGAAGTACTTGACAATGAACTGAAAGAACAGCTGGTGTTCATTAAAGGGGAATATTGCAAATGTAGTGCCAGCTCTCTTTCACTCCCAATGAAGATTCAAGACAATCACGAAAAGGAACACAGGAGGACACTGCTCACTGAAGTATGCCTCCCAGAAACCAAGGCAGATTCATCAGTACTTAAGCAGCATAATATACTTGGAAACCATTTCCTTTCATGCCAGTATAAAAAAAAAAGTGCCTGAGGAATATCTAGCACATTTTATATTATTTGTTCAAACTCTTGAGTTTGCTGTATAGCTAGGCATCTGTATTAAAAAATGCAGTCCTATTCTCTGAAAATGTTTTCAGTGGATTAGAAGGAAGAATCAATAGTGATTTTGGTGCCTCCCTTATCCATCCAATGATACAACTTCCTAACGAATGCAAAAGGGAAAGGAAAATGTCAGTTATCTCTCTCATGTACAGAGGGAACATTAAAATAACTGTTTCAGATAACCAGGTGAGGAAGATTTATAAAGGTAATTCAGGCACTCCTAAAGAAAAGTATATTTTTCAAGAAAGAATTGGTAAAAGAGTAATTTTAAGAATTTGGGTTAGAATTCTACAAATCTGACCTGGTCATTAATGCTTAAGAAGTGGCTGAGGTGCATTTTACTGAATATGCCTTCCCTTCATGACATTGACTAAACTAGAGATGAGAATCACTGATATGACATATTGGGTTTGCGTGGCCTGGTTTTGGTAGCAAGGGTCTACAGGGTGGCATGGCAAAACAGACCCCTCCCTAAGGAAGATGGAAGATTTTTAGAGGTGACAAACTCTAAAACTAAAACCCCATGTTTCGTCTCTCTTTGCTGTTGGTGGGAAGGAAAGAAGGGCTGGAGGAGGGGAGGAAAGGTATTCTAAAGGTTTTAGTTCTCATCTACCTCTTTTAATTCTGTTAATAAATTTTTCTTTATACCTTTTAAAGCTTTGACTCTGTTTTGCCCTTAGAGTGTTTATTCCTAACCCTTATCTCACCCCACGAGCCTTTTAATTTGTTTTTCTGTCCCCCTCCTCTGCTCAACTATAGCAGAGAGGCATGAGTGAATGCTTTTTCATGGGTGCACTGGCATTTGGCCAGGGTCAAAATTGCAACATTTTTGGTGGAGAATGCAGGCAAACATGAGGGCTTTGTGATAAGGATATTAATTGGGAGAAATAACAGACAAAACAAGTATTAAATCACAAAATTAAGTAGAATGATAGTAGGAAATTTGTACTGTAATTGTAGTGAAAATCTAGGGGTAGATTTTTTGTGCAATTTGTCTTTTTGGTTCTGTGTAATGACTGTACCTTAGATTAAGTGTAGTGATTTTTTTCTTCTGTTTAGTTTAGTAGTTATTTATTGTTCTAGCTAAGTGTTATATGTTGAGTGTAATTTTGATAATAATTCTTAAATATTCATAGAAGCCAGGGGTGGAACTATCCTGCTCTGATTTTGTTAGTAATAAATTCAATTAATATGTCTAAGCTGAGCCTGTTTTGTTCATGACAGTATTTGACGAATGATCCCTCCTGGTCCTTATCTCAACCCAGCCAACAAAAGCTCACTGAGAAGCTGGATAGAACCTCAACTGTTTTAACATTGTTTTCCCCCTCTTTGTTATAGCCACAAATGAATCTCGAGTATGCCTGTGAAATACAGATGATAAAAAACACAAGTAAACCTTGTTTAAGAAAAATTCTCCTTAAGAACTCCCTTGCCAATATATTTCAAAATGTTTTTCTTTTCCCTATTTTTTTAATGTACCTTGGACTTAAAACCTACAGAGAACACAATTCTAGTAATTCCAAATTGGTTATTACCCATACATTTTAAGACTCTTCCTGATCTACATATTAAAGTGAGCATAATATTTTTGGTTTGGTTCAGTCTCTTTCAGTTGATTCTTCTTTGTGCTAAGATCCACGATCAGGGTTTCATTTGGATACTCACATATATTTGTATCTTACTGTGTATCTCATTTATTTGTATCTTATGAACATCTTATGGTTGATGTCTCACTTCATCAACCATATATAGCTATCTGGTTTTTTTAGCCTTTTCCGAAACTTCTTGTAAAACTGAAGCTAGATCTTGGCAACAAAACTTGCAAGAATCGTGTAGAATCTGCCCGCCCTTCTTGAATGAATTTGGTTTCTTGAAGCATTTACTCTGAAACATTTTGATTTAAGCAAAAACATCCTGTAACATACACCTGTGCACACACATACACTGTCCCTGGTAGTCATCAGCCTCGATCGTGTACTTACTTTCAGAGTATGCAGGGTGCTGGTCCATTCCATGGAGCCTATCTGAGGTATGGCAGAAAGGAGTATGCTTGTAGCCTTGTTTGCATTCCCTTTCAGCGTCTTTAAAACTTTATCCACTGAAACCTAGAAATACAATACAACTGAGTGTTGTGTCTCCATTTTTAAACACCCAAATAAATTTAACTGAGAAATGTAAAAGTGAAGCCTTAGAATATCAGTCTTTTTAGATAGTGCAAATGTTTTTTCCTCTGTATGTTTATGGCTTATACTTGTGTATTGCAAACAAAGAGGAGAACTAAAGCATATACATTGTTTTGTACAGAGCTGCAAAAGTAAAATCACCAGACCAATCACAGTCACAAAAAAGATAAGTCACACAGAATTCATGAGCTTCATACTCACAGACCCCCTGATTCAGATAATAGGAAACAAAAGGTTTGCTAGTAGTGAGGCAGGTTCATGAAAATGAATGTAATAGCAACAACTGACTCTATTTTTACTTTCACAATAATTCATCAAGAATAACCCAGGGATTCTAACATAATTAAGAACAGATTTAGGATAGCAGGTCATTGATCAAAACCTATACATTCTCATTCAAATTCCTCAGGGCAACACCAGAGGAAAAAAGTTTCACTCACAGCTTCTTCATGCTCCTTCCAGCAGTCATAATCTGTTGCCATGGCAATACTAGCATAACTCATTCCAGCTTCCTTTGCAAGAATCACTTCAGGCACTGTAGTCATGTTGATAACATCAGCTCCCCAACTGCGAAACACACAGCTTTCTGCTCGAGAGCTGAAACGCGGGCCTTCAATTGTGATCATTGTCCCCTTGGAGTGACACTGGAGGCCCAGCTTCTTGGCAGTCTCAATAAGCACCTGCAAAACATGCCAATGTTGAAGAAAGGAAATAATTCCCTTCATGCACTGTCTTTGCATTCCATCACAAACTTGCACAGAAAAATAGTTAGCTTTATACAGCAGTCCAAAGCCAAAGATGAGTTTTGTTTTCCTCACCCAACAAGAAAAATTAATAGTCCTACCAACAAGGATAAACTTGAACTCATCTGATTTTATTAGTATCAGTTGGATTACTGCTTTCAATGCAGACCAAGAAGACTGGGAAATAGAATTTTTTGCACATTTACATTGTGCCTACATTGCTGGCAGAACTGCAGGTAAAAGCATTCCACTGAGCACTACACTATCACATGGTGGAGCTGAGACATTGAAAACAGTAGTAAGAAATTTATATTTTGAAAGTAAGACTTTACAAGCACATAATTTAAAGAGTACCCTGGGAATCTGTACAGAAATTGTTACCACATTTTCCCACTCCAGTGGCTGAATGCATACTGGACATAGCATGTAGTCTGTTGGGGGTTAGGTTTCCTTCCTTTTCGTCCTTTTTACTTACAGAATTTTCCCCGTAAGTTGCTAGGAAACTGTAACGACTGAGTACTTAAGGGAAAAACAGCGTACTGAAGAAAAACAAAAGAAAAACAAAATAACTGGCCAGGCTCAGGGCCAGCGGAGTGGGGCCGGTAAAGCAGGGCTGGGACAGCAGCTAGCTCTCCTGCTCTGTGACTTTGCTCTGTGGCTTCAGAGCAGGATGGTCCGAACTGATGCTTCAGGAAGGCAATTCGCTGCTGCCGCCAGAGCCCAGCTCGGTCCTGCTTCTTCTGCTGTGAGCTCGATGCTCCCGAGAGCCCCGCTGGAGCCCGGGATCGGTGCCATGGGGTTTGTGGAGCGAGGCCTCTCCCCCAGCCCTGCCCCCGCGGCCGAGCAGGCCGGGCCCGGGCCCTGTTTGTGTTAATGCTGTAGGCGTTGTTGTTTGTTTGCTTTATTACACATACCCGTTATGAACTGTTATTCCTATTCTCATATCCTTTTGCCTGAGAGCCTCTTATTTTCAAAATTATAATAATTCAGAGAGAAAGGGTTTACATTCTCCATTCCAAGGTTGGCTCCTGCCCTCCCTAGTAGACACCTGTCTTTCAAACCAAGACAACTTCCCATCAGCTTTTTTAGTTCTAACAAGAACTTCATATATGGCAGAATAATCCTGACTTTCCTGGTAATCAGCCTGGATAATGCCAGTTGATACAACTGGAATAAGAGGATACTGGCCTAGATAAATGGGACTAGGATGCCAATCACTGTCCTGAGTAGAAAAGTGAGAGTAACCATGATGCCTTCTATTTAAAATGGCCATCAATAACAAAAAAAAAAGGATAGAAAAGAAAGCAAAAGCACTTCCAAAAATTGTCGTAGGCCAGGAAGGACCTTCATAACACAGCAGCAGTGAAAAACCTAGGATGATACCACTAGATACAACTCAGCATCATGACTTATGCCCTGTGGAGCAGCTTCCCTGCAAAACATTGTGAGAAGACTACACTCAACACAAAGAGATGCAACAGGCAGCAAGAGCTCAAGTGTGTTATGTGATCCTGTGGGGTGCCTTGTCTCTGGCATGTGGATCAGTGGATTGTGCAGAGCAGTGGATTTTGTGGAGCAGCACAACAAAATAAAGCTGGACCACCTGCATCAGCCACCACACTGCAGATATGTGTAAATAGGCAAGTCTGTACTCTGCCTGGGTGGCAACACCTGACACACCTACAGGTTGGATGAAGTGATCGAGAGCAGCCCTGCTGAGAAGGACTTGAGGGTGATGGCTGATGAAAAACTCAACACGACCCAGCCATGAGCACTCTGAGACCAGAAAGGCAATAGGATCCTGGGTTGCATCCAGAGCAGCATGGGCAGCAGGGCGATGGAGACGATTCTGCTCCTCTGCTCTGCTCCAGTAGGTGACCCTACTGGAACACCACATCCAGCTCTGGGGTCCTTACTGTAAGAAAGACTTGGAACTGTTTGAACAAATCCAGAGAAGGGCCTCGAAATTGATAACAGCAGTGGAGCACTTCCCCTGTGAAGACAGGCTGAGAAAGTTGGGCCTGTTCAGCCTGGAGAAGAGAAGGCTGCGGGGAAACCTCATAGCAACCTTCCAATATCTGAAGGGTTCTGCAGGGAGGTGGAGAGGGATTCCTTGTCAGGAACTGCAGTGATAAGACAAGGAATAACAGCCACAAGTTGAAAGAGGGGAAATTCAGGTTAGATTTTAGGAAGACATTTTTTAATGTGAGAGTGGTGAGACACTGGGACAGGCTGCCCAAGGAGGCTGTGGATGCCCCATCACTGGGAATGTTCAAGGCATGGCTGGATAAGGCCTTGAGCAACTTGTTCTAGTGGAAGGTACCCCTGCACATGGCAGTGGCAGCTGGGGCTAGATAATCTTCAAGGTCCTTTACAAACCCTTAATATTCTGTGAATCATTCTGTGCTGTAAGTTGATCTAGTAATAATCATCCCTAATATTTAGGTTTATTGATGCTATTAATTCTGAATATATGTTTAGAAGAATGCCAGTTAATTACATTGTTAATAAATCCACTGACCAACTGACATGACATAACCACAGGTAAGCCACATTATCTTTCTGAAACTCTTTACGAAGTTCTAGCTTTACTGCCTATAGGATGTTGTGCTGAGCCTCAGTTTCTAAAAGCAGCAATACCCAAGATACCCTATATTATTCAAAACTTCTGAGAGAAAAAGACAAAACTCCATTTAGATTCTCATTTAACTTACAGTGCATAAACCAACTAAACCAGATAATTTTAATGTATTTGCATAAATGCAATATATGAAGGTTTCAGATATTTTGTTGCAAAATTCCTTAGATATGTTACATGCATGATCTTGGCTTTTTTATTATTATTGCACTTATCTATGAAATTCCTTTGAACTGGGATAACCTAGGCTGAAATTATCTCAACAATTTGCAGACATAGTTTAAGGAAAAAATTTAAATCACTTTTATCTGGTATTTTCTAATGAAGTGAAAATTCTCCTTCTCAGTCTGACAAAGACTCAAACCCACACGTTCTTTAAAACATCTCTCAGGCTGATCAGAATGCACAAACTAACGAGATAATGATCACATGTGAGACTGGGAAGTACCTAAATGTTTTTTCTCAGTTTGAAAAGGCACATTTCTCTGCTGGCTTTTCAAAAAAATGAAAAACCCAAATAACATCTCTAGCTAGTTAACAACCGAAAGAAAACTGCTTCCTGCAGTCTCAGGAAATGTCTTATGTATGAGTACTTGCTTTTTTTTAAAAAAGGACAATGTGAAGTACTGCCAATCACCAAAGTAATAACACTTTTTAATCAATTTCTTAATCAACTCCTTGCATCTGCTGCGACATGACATCATGCTTGCAGTAGAAAGCAACTAAATACCAACTAATCTTTGCTAAGAGCATGTAGCTAGGCTCTTTTTGCAAGAAAAATGCAAAGTATTTTGCATATTTTGCTGCTCATTGAAAGAAGGGCAAAAACATGCAAATGTACAATACGCAGTGGCTTTTTTCTTTGTGAGACTTAGAGTATCTTTAGGTCATTGTAAAACACCTTGATTCCCAATGCGGATATGTCTAAACCACCGTGGCCAATTAACAAAAATAGCACATGACACTGAAGTGAATTGGTGCCAAAAGCAGAATAGCTCAGTAGTCCAAATGTTTGTACATGCTCCGGTTATTTGTGCCACCTGCTTCACAATTAGCTTTGTCTTGATTGCAGACAGCAGGTCTCTTAGATGACTGTGACTGATTCTGTAAGTACTCCTGCTCCTCTGAAGAATGTACCTCCTTGCAGCTACTGATCAGAGCATTCCACAACACCACAAAATATGCAGTTTAATCTTCACCTTCCTTTTTCCTCAACTCTAGGAATACACTAAGGTGACATATTTAATCAGATACACTCCTCCCAGAAGCTTATAAAGGTGCTGAAAAATAGACAAGTGTTTCACACTCTGTAGTTTGAGAAGCCTGAAAATCTTAAAGTGACGCAACTGAGAGATACAACTAAGAATAAATGGCAAATACAATTTGGCTTGTTTCAATGCTTAACATCCTAAGCCTTGACTCTCCACCACCACCCACCTCTACAATACACAAAAGCGCAAATGCTAATACTGCTATTTTTGTTAATGTGAAAGTACTACTTGTTTAAATATCTGAGTATGCAGAGTGCCTCTACCATAGGTGCAGCTTTATTCAGAAAAAAATGGAACTAATTTCTAATTCTAACTGCTTTGTTCTTGGCTGGTTACTTGATTAAAATAAAGATCTTTTGTCCTGTTATTAAGATTGTAGGAAAATATGTTGCCAACTGACTTAAGAAGACAGACACAAGATCTTTTACTTCCCATGCTTTCTAAATGTAACATTCGTCCTTAATACCGTGATGTATCTGAGAAACAGGATAAAGAGGTGCATATTGCCTCTGTATTCTAAGAATGCACAATTAGACTAATATATCACAAATAAGTGCCATAAAAACAACATTTCTTAATACTATTACAGAATTCACTAACCTCTCTGGTTTTGGTGCAGAAAGGCTCAGCCATTGGAATATGACATACTCCTGAGAGAGTGGAATGCTGTCCATCATATAAAGTACAATGTCTTTTAGTTGTCCTAGAAAAGCAGAAAACTTGCTTAGAGAAAACAAAAAGAGAAAGCAACAAATTGATACAAACCAAAAAACAGCATCCCTGGGAGTGGAAGGAAAAAACAGGATGATATTACGACCACCTGTAATCCTGTTCTGCCTCTGCACAAACCTTTGAGAATTGAGCTGGAGACTATAAAACTGTTACTCCACTAGTCCATTGTCAATTCATTATGAAAATCTTTTGTTAACCAAGACAGTGAAACGCTGATTTGTTCCTAAATGACACAAACACTCCTATTGTGATGCAATTCTACTGCAAAACAATCAGCTAATTTATTAGTCAGGGATGTAACCTCTGGAAAAACATATAAGTAATCTTTAAGAAAGGGAAGGAATAAAATCTCAACTACCACAAGGACAGTCAAAATAGAACTTGTTTGTATCACTGCATTCCTACATCCCAAAGGACAGGAATTTACAGAAACAGCTTCTAGGATGAAGGAAGTATGAATTCAACTAGAAAAAACCTTGGAACAGGATGTTCTGAGAACCTCATGTTCTCAGAAAGATCACACACACCTGCAGTGCCAGCTTCCAAGTAAAAGAATCCTTTTTCTCTCTTCTTTCAATGGATTGCAATGGTCAAAAATTAAAATTACCATTCAGCATGCCATTTTGGAATACATGGAACTGCTACCCACTACCACTTTACCCTCAAAAGCACTGCCTCAAGCTAATCCACTCAACTGGACGGTGCAAACCATCTGGAATAATTTTCTCAGAAACTCCCTTCTTCCCTACTGTGCTTTACAGCAGAAAATAAAGACAATACCCAAATTCAATCTGCAGTTGAAATACAAAGTATCTGCTGGTAGTACTTTTTATAAGAGGTCCCCAGTAAATTCATTAGGAAATATTTAAAATAATGTTTTAAATACAATTTATATGTATTTAAAAGAGTAGGTTTGGACAAAAAAAAAAGCATCAAAAATGCATCAATAGGATGCATTAAGAATGTGAAGTACTGCCAATCACCAATTCTTAAGAATGAGATTATAAAACAGGAAACAGATGGACAAATTAAAAATATCTGGAAAATGTAGAGCTGTTAAAATCAGTTGAAACACTAAAATTAATTCTTCCTTTATGGGATACTGAAAAGCTGCAAATAGAATATATGCAATTTTTCCCACTTTTCTATTTTGTCTGCTAATGAATTATTTAGAGTTGGAGGAAATGGTACAAGCCACAATCCATTTCCTGCATTATGGTATTTCAGATGCTGTTAGCCAGGCACTTTCAATCAGAAAAGCCCAAAGAAAGATCTCATATGCAGAAATATTAATATCTGACTTTCAGATGCTCCATGTTCTTTGAAGAGAACAGGAACATCATGACATGGCTTCATAAAGAAATCCAACTACGTTTAGCATTATTCATACAAGCTGCACAGGACCAAGTAACAACAATAAGACCTATAAATGCTTTGAGCAATGTGTTCCACTTAGATAATTTCTCTTCTCCATCTGCTGTAGTTTAAACCCACCTGGAAATTAAACCACATTAAGCCCCTGTACCTGCAGCAACAGTTACACTTTTTATCTGACAATAAGGTGGCTTTTGCTCCTTCATTTTGGTTTTATGGCAGTAACACAGGATTTTCTGGCAATTCTGACTGTGACTGATTCTAGGAAGCAAAATACAACCCAAACAAATGAACAAACCAGTCATTTCCATCTGTGACAAAGAGCCCTCTATCATTTCCATCATCAGCTTCATTCTTCCAGTAGGACTGAATTATCAAACTACTGGTAATGAAAGAACAAAATGTAAATTCAGACTGGCATAAGCGCATATGAATCTCAGTATGCTCTGCATCTTCAAGGACACTGAAAGAAAATTCTACAAAAAAATTTACAAAGTGTGACAATGTTGCAGTAATTGTAGTTGTGTTTGTGACACAGAGAACTGAAACAATAAAACTGGCAGCTGTTACAGGAAGCTATTTTCTGCATCTCCCCAACTGAGCTCAGTCATTCAAGTAAGTAGTTACTGTCTTGCTCTTCTCTTCCTAGCAAATATTAGCAGCAAACCAAATAGAAAGTATTCTAAAGCCCTAAATTAGCCTGATGTCATCAACTGACTAACAGTGCTGCAATTAACTAACAGGAGTCAAAGGTGGAAAAAAATTATCCGATATTTTTAAAGTACCTTTTTAGAGAACAACTTTTGCAGCCTATAGTAGCAAGTGGTTATTTTGGATTTGGAAGCAAGGAGAACACAATAGATGTATTTTTGTATTTATTTAATAAAATGTATATTTTATTGTTTAAATACACAAAATAATAAGCACAAAGGAAGCAGAGACTATATACAGAATCAAACACTAGGTGAGGTAATGACTTGCAGAACTGGGCTCCCAAAAGTTTGGAAACCTTATACAGTTCTAATTACACCTATTCAGTGTTTTACACTGAAAATCAAATCTGTGCTAGGCAGAAGTCCTACACAACTTCTTATATTGCAATCCTGTCATTAATTTCATGGTGCACATGCCCAAGGAGAGCAAGTTACAGTATCTGCCAACAGTTTTTTGCTGAGTTCTAGCTCTTCTTCAATTTCTATTCACTATTCCTTCTTTTTGCTTCGCACCTATAAGGAGAATTGAGAATAGGAATTCTCCCTATTGAGAATATATAGAGAGAGAGCCAGATACTAAAAGGTACCTGGACACCAGAAGGCACTGTTTTAATGGTGGCCTGAGTAAAGCCTTGCCACCTAGACCATGACTTCTTTCCTATGTACTGCCTGGCATGGGTTAACCACTATATAGAAGCCAGAATACCTTTTAAGAGAAGTAACTGACTACTTTTGCTAATTTAACCAGTACCATCTCTCCAAGACTTTTAACATTGTTTGCACGACCATGATCTTGCATTAGAAGGTATTTCAGAAAAATTCCATATTTTCAGACTTTGGTGGACAACTAAAATATTCAGCCCAATGAAAATATCTTCCAATCAGCAGCACTGTTGGCATAGTGACTTATATAATGCAATCACTCTTGGACTGCTGTGAAGGGCTAAATACAGACCCTATCTCCAAAGACCTGGCAGTCTAACACTCCCTCGCACAGAACATTATGAGAAGAAGACTTGACACAGAAATTCAGCTGTCAAAAGAGACAGACTACTACAACGTATCAGTTTTCTGAATTAAACTGCATGTTGGGGATGATTTAAAAATTCATATTACATATCATTTTCCACACTGAAACATTTTCACATGCTTTTCTGAGAAGCTTTCTGGTTTCCTGATGCCATTAAACAAGTCAGAACAAGTTTCCACTTGCCTACATCAAAACGGAAACTTACTTGCCCAAATAAAACACTGCTCATAAATAGGCTACACCATTACTACTGGTGACCATCTGAATAAACTCTAAATGAAAACAGAACAACTGAGGGTATAAGTAGCCTCTGGAGGTCCATGTAGAATGGGCTGCCCTGTTCCATATCCAGATGGCACTGAGTATCTCCAATGATGGAGACTGCCACCTCTCTGGGCAACCTGTGCCAGTACTCAGTCACCTTCAGTAAAAAGTGTTCACTGAGGCTCAGAGGGAATCTCCTGTGTTTCAGTCTGCTCCTACTGCCTCTGATCCTGGGCGCCGCTGGACAGAGCTTGGCTTCTTCTATGCACCTTCCCTTCAGGTATTTCTACACATCAATGATATTCACATTGAGTCTGGTCTTCTCCAGGCTGAACAGTCCCACTTCCACAGTGGGAAGTCCCACTTCCTCACTTCACTCTCTTCTTAGGAGAGATGCTCCAGTCCTTCAGTATCTTCATAGTCTGCTGTTGGGCTCTCTCTACAATGTCCATGTCCAAATTGCCTTGTAGAGCCCAGAACTGGATACAGTACTCCAGGTGTGGTTCACCAATGGCAAATAGAGGCTCCTGTCACTTACCCAGGAGTCTGCCAGGTGATAATGCAGTCAAAATAACTGGCGCTTGACTCACAATCATCCAAACCATGTCCCCAAGTCTGTTTAATATCTTTCCTACATAAATCAGTACCAATACTTAAAAAAAAAAAAGAGTATTGTCAGCAATATAGCTCATATTCACCCATAAATTCACTCTAGTATAACAGGAAGCATTTTATATGGGGCTTGCCCCTGCAGGGTACTTAGTAATTTAGAAACACTGTACCTAGAACCTACTCTTCCAAGAAAAAAAGCATTTCAGTTACACATGCAAAAAAAGTTAGTAAGTCAAAATTTGAATAGCACTACAGTGCTATCCCCACTGCAGTGGGAAACAATCTAGGGTTACATGTTCAGTTGGCAATTAAATACCACCACCAGCACCACAAATGCCCAATGACGCTGCATAAGCCATTTTAAATACTTCAAACTATGTGGAATTCCAAAATAAGACTTCAAGATATAATACTCCTCCAAGTATTAAAAGTAAATTTACCTTTAAAATGTGCAACCAGATATCTGAATTATTGGTGTTGCTGGTGATCTTTAAATGTAGTTTTATTTTGCCTCTAGCTTTGCTTGAATTTTTCTAGTCAATGATGAAGGATAGGACCAGCTGGTGTACAGAGACTTTGGAAACAAATTGACCTCCTTATGTGTCTTAACAAATAAGATATGTAAGCATCTATTCTTGTTTTAAAACAACCTCCTAGTTTTTGCTAATGTGCTGCATTTATTGCTCTTCTGCAGGACCTCATTATTATGACATATATTTACCTAGCTGACTCCTACTCTGCTTTCTTGTAGCACTCCATCTCATTTCAGATTCTTCATAAAGCTTGGAATAGCTTGTGCTTTTATTCATGTTTCTCTCCCACATCTGACAATGGAAGATTTCTTTTACTTCTGAACAGTCTTCCCACAGAGCTACACTTTAGCTCATTTATGGCCATTCTTCAAAGCCTAGTACTTCTGTGTCTGTTAGAACTGAACTTCTTATAATAACATTCCCATTTCCTATCATATTTTCTTGAATGAATCTTGCTTTTTGACAGAAGAACTGGGGCTACTATCATCTTATTTTATAAATCTTAATTTAAGATGAACATGTTATTATACGGTGTAACCCTGTTTCTCCTCTTTTTCCTCCTTCTTACTCACCTGTCAATGAACTGGTCAATTATGACAAGATCACCGGGTTGTATTTCCTCTCGTAATGAGCCACAGGCAGTAGTCACTAATACATGGGAACAATTTTCTTCTTTCAATGCCCAGATATTGGCACGGTAATTGACGTTTGATGGCATAATTGTATGATGCCTTCCATGTCTGCAAAGATACATGAAGTAAGAGAGTAAAATAAATCAGACTCAAATTGCCTTCCTTCTTCCAAGTAAGGAGAATTTCAGGAAACATACTTCCCCTAACAATATTGGAAGTGGAACTGACCATTTCTGCTACTTCTGCCATATTTTGTTTTCCTAAATGTATTTAGCTTTTCCTGCAATTCAATTTAAGCAGCAGTGATATAATTTTCTTTTTAAATGCAAAACTTCAAGTTCAAGACTGTAATGAAAATAACCTTAAAATACAATTCAAATACATTTCAGCAGCCTCAAGAATAAAATGAGCATTTTTCTCTGAATCTTCTAAGTCAGTTCCATAGATTCGGAAACCCCTTTTCCAAACACTACAGGGAAGATTTATATGTACCTCCACAAATTTTCTGCCCAGAAGCATTGCTTGTATTCTCCTACACAAAGAGCGGCACATCACAGAACACTGTGTTCTAATCTGTCATCTTTCCAAAGAAAACAGTAGAATCATCACATTTTTCTCTTTGATCTTTAAGTGATCTGACAGCTTTCATAAATTAAAAAAGTATGACTTCACACTGCTGCAGTATTCTTTTTCACCAAGACAGGAAATACTTGGTCTTATAAGCACAAGCTTTTGTGCTATCTCTGTCTTTGCTACAGAAGCACATAATTTACATGATTAAACATATTAGAAAATTATTTTCAACCATGTAAGAGAAAAGAAGGAACTTAATTTCTCAATTGATCTTTTAAGAGGCCAAAAAGCCCTAAGAATTTGATCATTCAGGAACTACACACAACATGATCCAGCACTGTCAGCCAGGTCAGTTGTCATTAGCCTTTCTGATAAGCTACTAGGCACACAGATCTATTGCTTTATTGCAGTTGATGTCATAATCTTCTTATGGTATGTACATGCCTTTTCCAATCTGATTCAGAAGCCAAAACACAAAGAAAAATTTGCAGGGACCTTAGCCCTAAATGTAAACTCAGGAGGTTTCTATATGAATGGTCATAAATCCCAGGGAGAAAGTAAACCACAGCCAAGTTGTTCAGACATCTGTTATTCAAGGTCTAGCTTGAAACAGTACAGCAATGAGAACTTGACTTAGCAGTTCATTTGAGAAAATGAGAAAAATGTTGTCCAGGTGTAATAAAATACATGAGCAAAGTCCATGAAAGATAAGAAAAGTAAAACCACAGACAGAAGTGTCATAGAGATGGTTAGCAGTCAGGAGCTTTAATGGAAAAACACTGGAATGAAAAGAATCAGGGCCCTGAGTGCACCACTGGGTCCGAAGTGCCCTGGCCAGTCTCACCCTGGGCCTCCACAGAAACTCCTGATGCCTGTGAGCCTGGGTGCTCCTGCCTCCAAGCTCAGGCCCCAGTCTTCACCCCTGGCCTGAGCTATGTCATAGTGTGCCAGTCCCCAACTCAGTCTCCTCCACAGCCTTCAGACCTATCTGTACTTTGTCTCCAGAGCAGGATGGGCTTTAGACACACACTACAGCCTCGTCTCTTACCTCCTAAGGCTCCTGCCTGGATTCCCTGGATGGATGCTGTGCTTGACTAATTAACTTGACTTGGCCTGCTCAGAGATGCTGTCATCAGCACCTGCTCTGTCCATTCTGACCAGGTGCCATGAACTGTGTTAGTATTCTTACATTTAATCCAATAGCATGTTGGTCCTAGACACCCATGGTTACACCAGTGGGAAATTTCCGCACATTCATCTGCAGATCCTGCTTCCAGAGTCTCTTCAAGTATAGTAAAAATGTCTGAATAAAAACTACATAGGGAGGGAGAACTGCAGGGGATGCAGCCTCCTAAGCAATAATTGTAACAGCAAGAGGACTCAATAACCTAAGGGGATGATTTAGAGAGTTTACAGTGGTACCAGAGACATAGTTCATCTGGAAACTAACATTTTCTCTATTTCACAAAGGAAATCTGCAAACACAGTGAGCAGATGAGCTAATTAGTAAGGTTATCAGCATCACCTATCCACCATCAGAGCAGGTGGCCCTGCAGGCCACCATTCTTACTAGGGTAATACCTCCCACTAGATTTTTTTACCTAATCTAGACAGCATTTTAATACTCTCAGTCCTTGCAGCATCAAACTTGCTTATGAAAAAACCCAAACTTGTGCTGGACTTTGCCAGCAACAACACAGAGTAAGATCATGCCAGCATAGAAATTCAGTTCACCTAATGAAAAGAAAAAATTCTGAGAAGACTTTAAGATGTTTAATACAAAAGCACTTAAGATGCTCATTTACCTTGCCAAGAGCACACAGTCCACATTTTTGATCTTTCCCAAAATCAGAGCATCTGATGGCTGCAAAACAAACACATAAGAATGAGTTACCATCCGACAATCACATTACAAACCTTTACTATCACCTAAAAATAACCACAATAGTTACAGAAGAAAATACTAGATTACCACTGTACTCTCACGTTTTCTTGAGCTCAGCCCTGCATTTTGATATGGCTGGTTAGTAAAACAGCCTGGAACAGGGAGATCAAACTTGAAACAGGAAGGGTTATTATAAATATTGTGTTCATATAAAAATTAACATTGCAACTCTTTACTTTAGGGTTTGAAACTGCAATACTTTCTAACGTATCAAAAGAGTATTTCAAACACAAAAATAGTAGCATGCACATGAAATAGGTGCCATTCTCTACTAAAGCCCTCTTCCAACATAAAAACCATATAATCTGTGTTTTTCCGTAACACTCGCCATTCTCTTCTCTGTCCCCTTTCTAACCTGGGCTTGCAGTAGAGTGTGAAGAGTTCTGGATTCCTCCAACCCATCCTTCACTCAACCCCACCTTCCTGAAAAACTCTCTTCCCCGCTGCTGGGAGTCCTGCTTTTGGGAAATGAAATGTGATACAACAGAGAAATTCTGGTACATAAGTGGCAGAAGCAGTGTTGTATTTGCTTAGCCCAGGGATTTCTCTTACAGCTACACAACAAGAAAATACTATCTTCCGAATGACTACCAATCAGCCAGAACAGATGAACATTTTGATTTTAGCTGTCCAGCTGGAATGTGTATCTTGCCACGGAGACAGGTCATCGTGCCCATGACAGGCAGCCTCCAAGTACCATCAACCATCATTACAATAAATTAACTGCTCTATGGGCTGTGTTCTGCTCCTGGCCTTCAGAGGTCTGAAATATCCTATGCCATAGCTTTCCTTTTTGTTAAAACAGCTACTAACAAAACCATGGTTTATTTACTGATCACAAGTTTGCAAGTGTCTTGATTCACACATTTGCATTTACAAATGTTCTGCTGCCAGGTATTTGATAGAAAAGAAATAAAATTATAATGCTAGATGAAAAGATTTAAATAAGCATTTATTTTACAGCTGTTGATTTTATTATACACTTGAAAATTTGCAGAGGTTGGCAGTGAAGTGATATGGGAGTCCCACGTTAAAGATACCCACTTCTAAAAAACCCATCATCTTCTACTTCCTATTGCACTGCTCTTTTTGGTAATTATTCATTTGAAAACTCTCTAAAGCACTATAATTTACTCAATCACCAAGGTTGAAATTCTGGCAGACACTTACTACTTCTTTTAAAAAAACTGAATATTCCAGAAAATTTATGTTTAGAACAGTAGTTATTCTGACTTCTTCTTCTTTTTTTTTCAAGTATCCATTTAATATTAAACAATTGATATTTAAGTGTTTTATCTTTACCTTACATACACTCTTCTCAAACAAACATGGCTTTAAGAGAGAAATTTCACACAGGGCAAAAGCCTTGCTGTCCACTGGCCACAGCAACTTGCCATTGCAACATTCCATAACAAGGAAGGTTCACAAAAATTCGCACTTGGGATTTTGTTTCGTTTACACACATTTGCTGTGTTAAGTAATAAGCACTTATTAAAATTGGGAACTTAAGTCCCCAAAAGACTACAAAAATACTCTTAAAAACTAAAGAGGATTTCCAGCAAAAGTTCTTGCCTTCTATTAAAAAGGTCAGCAAACTGAACACTGAATTTTAATCTGTTACTTATAAAGCTCTTTGCTTTATAAGTAACAGATTAAAATTTATTCCAAGAGGTAGATTTAAGCTTATACCCATATTCAAAAGACTTAGGGTAGTTTGATATTCATTCCCATTACAGAAGTCCCCTGAATTCTGATATACATTGATGATGCAGAAAGAACATAACAGCTTTGAAATTCACAGGCTTCAAAATATAGTTGCTGTAGCCCGGGTTTCCTTCCCTATCTGCTGATATCCTAGCACTTCAAAAGGCTTCAGGATGGTTGTGTAATAGTCTGGCTGACACCTTTGCATGGATTTCCACAAAATGCATTCTGCACATTTTCCACATAATTTACTGAGTATCTTTCTGGCACATGATTTCTAGAAAAATGGAAGAGAAAAAGAAACATTTGGAACAAAGAGAGCACTGCTAAATGATGGGTGGACAGTTTAAGAAAAGAATTGCAGATACTGCATCATGCTTCATTAAAAGACATTAAATAAAGATCACACAACCACAGAATTGTTAGGGTTGGAAAAGACCCGTGGAGGTCTGCTAGTCCAGCCCTCCTGCCAAGGCAGGCTTGCCTAGAGCAGGTCACACAGGGATATATCCAGGTGGTTTGAGTGTCTCCAGGAAGGAAGGCTCCATGTCCTCATTGGACAGCCTGTTCCAGTGCTCTGCCATCCTCAAAGAAATTCTTACTCATATTGTGTTTTAGTTTATGGTCATTACTGCTTATCCTGTCACTGAGCACCACTGAAAAGAGTCTGGTATCATCCACTGGGCACTGACCTTTAAAATATTTATATGTGCTGACAAGATCCCCCTCAGTCTTCTCTTCCCTGGACTAAGAAGGCCCAGCTTCCACAGTCTCTCCCTGTAAGACCCTGAATAACCTCTATGGTTCTGCCAGACCCTTTCCAGTAGCTCCTGGTATTTCTTGCACTGAGGAGCCCACAACGCAACCCAGCACTCCAGTGTAGCCTCACCAGGGCCAGGTAGAGAGAGAATCACAGCCCTTGACCTGCTGGCTACACTCTAGCTACTTCTCATCCACCACCCCAGTTTCTTCTCCCAGAGCTCATTTCCAGCAGGCCAGCCCTCAACTGTGCTGGTACTTGGGGTTATTCCCACCGCAGGTGGGAATTCAACCCCAGGTTCAGGATTCTAAACTTGTCCTTGTTAAATTCCATTAGGTTTCTCTATGCCCACTTCTCCAGACTAAGGTCGTTCTGAGTGGCAAAAAAGCCTTCGGGTGTGTCAGCCCCTCCTCCCAGTTTCTATCATCTGCAGACTGGCTCAGGGTTCATTCTATCCCTTCATCCAGGTTGTTTGTAAAGAGATTGAATAGCTGGACCAACTACTGATACACACATAAAGTTACAGAAACAGACATTTCAAACCACGTGGTGTTAACCATGTAACATAGCTAATGTATACTTCCATTCTGCTTTCTTTGTCCCACTACTTCTTTCCAAGTGCTGTACCTCTCTACTATTATCACGGTCATAGCCAGGAGTGATGATAAAATAATAAAAACTTTCAATGGTACAATTTGAAATCAAAGCTCTAATACTATATTTTTAAAGGATGATTTAATAAAAGGTCCAATAAAAAGTTCTCAAACATTAAAAATTCATAAATGTCTTTAACTACTTCCCTCTTTTCACAAAATATAAGTATGATATATATTACTTATTGTTGCAAAACAGAATAGAAAGAATAAAATCCTGGGCAATTAACCTTAAATTGCTACAATAACAAACAATCAGAATAAATCCTCTTTGTCTATAGAGTAAATATGCATAAAGTATCGTTCATGTGTTGTCTACAGAATTAATTTTTCCCTTGGTCTCCCTTCTAAGAGGCTAGCTGGAACAGAAAACAGAATGAATACGGAACATTCATGATGAAAAAGTACTTCAGAGGTTCTGTAAGCTTCCATTCAACCTGTGAGCTAGTTTAGGAACCAAACAATGTACATTGTTTTGGGGAGGTAGAAGAAGAGCTGAAGTATTATGTTACATGATCAGGTTTTCCTGATGCATCAGGTTTTCCTGATGCTAAGCAAAAATCACTCCATTGAAAGCTGGAACTACCCCCTACTTTGTTTGCTAGATATATTTATGACCAGCAAAAAACACAGAGCCTCTAGAATAATTTTCTACAGTGGGAAGAGCTCTTGCCCACCAGGGAAGATGATTCAGAATCAAAACCCGTAATCCAGAAAGGAAGATAATCTAACTGAAAATATATTCTGAAGAAAGCTTTTAGGAGCTTCAAAATTCAATTATGAAGATAAAATTGCTTAGAACAGCATCTATTATCCTGTAGGAGACTAATATTTTCCATATCTGGAGATAGAATCTCAAAAGGTTTTGGGATATTTTCCATAGAATACTAAAATTTTGATGTACTGAAAATGGTGGAAGCCAAGGAGAAAAGACAGCTGGAATACTAACAGCTGTAAATATACTTAGTTTTTTTAAAAACTCTTGTTCTGCATTTTCACTATTACTAATGTAACTTGATAGATCATAGAGGACTAAAGTCAACATAGAGAACAGCAAAAAATTGTCATAATAGTTTCTTTTAAACCTTTCCATATTTCCCACATTCCCTAATGCTAAATTTTGTAGTTAAATGATTCTTAGGATTCAAGAAGGCCAAAGCAGAAGACAATTCAAGAACTCTCTATAAAGAAAAAGTAAGCTATTATTCATCTTTTAAAAGAAAAGAAAATAGCATTTTTCATTAAAGAAAAATGTATTCTGCTGCTGTCAAATGTCAAAGGTGCCAAGGAACATCTACCCCAGAAAGCTTATCAGTCAAAAATCTTTTGCTACAAGATTTCTTGTCTAGAAACTTAAGAATTAAAGATTTAAGTGAAGTGGAATTGTACACTTTGCATTTTTACATGACAGAAGGAAACAGACATATAGTCTAGTAACTATGCCTTGCAATTTCCTTTTGACGTTCATTCATTCATTCTCATTCTTCCTAGGTTTGCTTGAATTAAATAGGTTTATGTTTCATGTCTGTTTCTCAGGAAATCAAGGGCCACAAAGTTCTGAATTTTATTTAATTTAAGCCCTTTACTTTTTAAAATTTCAGGCAGATTATGTCTCCATTGATTTCACAGCTCTATGAAAAAGTACCTTTATGGCAGAAAAGTGCCAATTTGATTTTACTCCAGTAACAATCAAGAACAAAATATACCTTTAGGAAAAAATAGTAACAAACCATAAACTTCTAAACTTTTCCAGGCACACTTAAATAAAAATAAAACTGCCCTCTTGCACTCAGCAATAGCTGTTCCTCTCAACTATGTAGCTCTTAAACGTGTGGTAGGTTGTGTAACACCTCCTTCCTGAATATTAAATAGTCTCAGCAAAGTAAGTGAATATTGATCCACCTATTTATAATTAATAATACTAATTGAATTTGAGGCTTTTTTCTTCAATCAAAATCCATTGCACTTTGTGCAACTGTAACTTGTGGACTAAGCTCTGCACATCTTACACTAAGGCTGATCCATCAGCTGCTGAACTGCAAACTGCATTCAGTTGCTGAAGTTAATGTGATTCTATACAGAAGGAAATCTACATGAAACAAACATCAGGTCAATGGCCTGATTGTCAGAAGTTCAGATCTATAGAGAGAAAGAAGGAAGACAGGCCATTACAGGTAAAAGGATAAAAGCTTCCTGTTTTGCTGTCTTTCTTTGACTGTGTCCTGACTCCATTTAGGTCAGCTTAACAGTCCCAGTTCAACTCAGGACATTATCTCAAATTCAGGCTTGGATTCATACCATGGTATCTCAGTTCTAGTCTCATCCCGCTCACAAAAAGAAAAAATATTCATAAGCTCTTATTTTTTAAGTTCAGCCTATGCTAAATATGTAACATGCAGGCTCAGACACAGGCAATCCACTGAATAAGGTCTCTCACAACCCACAGCAGGCACCAACATTAATTTTCTGCTATTTATGTTACATTCTGTGAAGAATACAGAAAAAAAACCCAAACCACTAGATAAGCTACTTATTAGTTAAAAAAAATAGTAAAAAAGCCCTCTGTACTGACCAAAGCTGCATGGCCGATGAAGATTATTTCACTCCATGCAGGAGCCATCCTGCAAGTATTCTTACTCTTCTCAGGAGCAATGAACCCTTGCAGGCCACTTACTGCACTGCAGAATTTGCATTCCTCAAATCCTGTGACACCTCAATGCTGTGACAGAACAGACCTTCAAATTCCGTGCTGCCACTGTGCCCTTAACTCTGATCTGAACAGAACCCTGTAAGGGAGAAGTGTTCCATCTCTCCTAGATAGGAATGCTTCAGTTAATATCTGCTACAAGCATAGTATTACTCCTGCTTTGTCAGCAGTCTCCAAACACATCCATGCTATGATGACCATCCATAATTCTCAAGAAACAGGAAATGCAGGGCAACTGGTTCGGTTTAGCCAGTGGACTCTCCTTCAGACCAAAGCTGGCTACTTTTGGAAGCCAGAGTAAAGAAAACAGAGGAGGTAAGTTCCCTTCATTCTACTACAATTTGTTAACTAATTCTAAAAGAGGATAGAGAAGTCAAATGCATTCTTCTGATTATGTTTTCACTTCCTTTAATATACTTCCCCTTCCTAATGGTGTGGATACAAACTCCTCTTGCTCTTTATACTCCATTTTAAACCATTTTTGAGTGGAGGCATGGATTTGGTTTTCAATCACACACCATACCACTGAGTTTTCTGGTAAGCTTCCAGTCACAAAATAGCACTTGCTATCAGATACCAGATTTTTTTTGAATCTATACCAGCATATACTGATAGACTGCATAATATATAATTCCAATGGCAATTATAAACACCCAGACTCCCCATGTCCTATGACATGATTACCTAAGATCCAATTCTTCTATGAGCTTCATGTGACAACTAGAACATCCCTCTCCCTTGATTTCCTGCCTATAAAACCCCCTTATCCTTTGTCTTGTCTGGCTGTACTATAAACGTCTTGTGCCAGGAACTGGCCTTCAAAACGTACCCAGCGCTGCGTATAGAGCAACAGCCCCAGCCACCACTCCCTTCTGCTGAGGAAAAGGGCAGAAGCAATGTAAAAGAGAATTGTTTAGGTGTACCAGCCTCACAATCACTGTTTCAGAGCTTAATTTTCAAATTATTTTCAAATGATCTGGGTATAAGCATGATCTTACATTGGCATGTAAAACATAATTCATTAGTTAGAGGGAAAATGGTATCTCATATACCTCAAAGAACAGTTTTCTGCAATTCAGAAAGGTTCCTGGACCAATCTGATAGATAATACAGGTCATGCACCAGTACAAAATTGAAAGAGAGGTTTATCCCTTGATTGCAAATTCAGCAGTGAGTTTCTAAACTCATCCAATCCACAAATGAGAAGAGGTATAGTCTACTTTGCACATGATCTTTGCAATAATACTTTGTTTTTGCAAACTAAGAATCCCACAATACATAACAACTAAAAATAGTTGTGCCAGCACCTCCTTTATACATTCATTTACCACTCTGAAAATTCTTAAAGCATACAAACATCTTGAGAATCAGCAAAAACTTTCAGTAATAAATAAAAAGATTATACAGACCTTGCCATAAGGAGTGTCAACATATTTTTCTGTTCTTCCTTCTAAGATATCCGGATCATCCAGGCCAGTTCCACCAATAATTCCAATCTTACAAAGAAAGTACATATTAGTCTTCTTGCAATTCACATTTAACTGCATGCTTGAAAAACTAACCAGGAAGCTACAAAATGTATCTTCTCAAGATGAGGATAGACAACAGATCAACAAATCATAATATGCTCACCATACTTTTCCAGAATGCAAATGTCAAATATCTGATTTTAAACAACTGTATTTAGCTTGCCAATTTCTTACCCCATGATTCTCCTCTTTAAGTACCAAATAAAAAAAAGCTATGAAAAATATGCACAAAGATGTGCCATTAAACATTTATTTCCAATATATAAATTAAGACTATTTGGGAATGCCTGTAATGAGTGAGAAATGCATGTAGAAAGCCCACTAAAACAAAGGGGTTTTGTTTATATAGACAAAAAGTCTTACATATAACCACCATACTGAATATCAGGCTGTCATAGTTTTAAGCCCAGCTGGAAGTTAAGCACCATACAGCTACTTGCTCAAACCCCTCTTCTTTCCTCTTGCACTCTGGTGGAGCAGGGAGTGGAATCAAAGTAAAACTTCTATGTTGATATAAGAAAAGCTTAATAACTGAAAATAAAGTTAAACATTATAACAAGGGTAAATTATATAATAATAATAATAATAAAACAGGGAAAAACTAGCAATGTACAATACAATTGCTCTGCACCCATTGACTATTGCCAGACCCTATTCCCAAATCTAGAATGGCCACCCTCTGGGTAACTCCCTCAGTTTATATAGTGGGCATGACATTCCATGGTGTAGAATATCCCTTCAATCAGTTTAGGTCACCTGTCCCAGCTATGCTCCTTCCCAGTTTTGTTTGCGTACCCCCTCCACTCCCTCCCTGGCACAGCATGAGACAGGGAAAAAAGAAGTCTTTGATTTAGGATTAACATGACTCAGCAAAACCCAAAATATCAGTGTGTTATCAACACCAATCTCATTCTGAATCCAAAACAGAGCACTGGAACAGTGACTGAGGGGAAATTTTTACTACAGCCATAACCAGGACACAGGCATTTCTATATGGCATTATACCTCCAAAAGAAAGAAAACCTTGTGGGGAAAAAAAAAAATTAGTTTTTTGTGCCGACTCGACAAAATCTAAAAGTTTTCCCAACTAAAATTCCTGTTGTGTTTTGATTTGCCTGTGATTGCATATTCCAGCAAAGAAAAATGCATCTGATTTTTCTTGTTTCTAGTTCGCCATTGAAAAGTAACTTGGTTTTTGTCTCTCTAGGGATAATTAGATTTTCTATCAAGTGAAGATTTTTCTGGAATTCAGAACACTTGTAACTCTTCAGACGGAACTGCTATTGTCAAGCTTTTCACAACTGAAAGCTTGGTAATGGTACTTAAAAGTTATGTCACCATGTATCACACATAGAGAAAAAGAGTGCCTCTTTTTTTTCTTCAGCATGATCAGTTGCTGAAGTTGTTGCAAAGTTCATATCACTTTCAAGTTGAATACATATCATGACTGATTTGCTTCAAAATCTGAACCTTTATGACGTAACTTATTACCACAAAGACTGAAAACTTCCCAAGTAAAACCTCCAGACTGCAACATACAACCCCTCCTTCCACAACACGAAGAGAGCTGTCTCTTACTCCAGCTTTTTCTTACTTTCACATTCGTAGAGATCCCATCTGTTCAACCACTGTATTAGCTGGCGCATTAAGCACTTCTTTTCAACAATGAGAGGCTCTGTGGTCTGGGTTACAAATAAACACCTCTTTAAAAAAGCTTTCCACAGCCGGTGGTGCAAATGCTGATACATGAGATGGTTTCAACCGGCCTCCCACTTCCTTCTGCTACCCCCCTGTGGAGCACGAGAAGAAGTGCAAAGGAAAACAGCAGCGCTAACCCACACACTCCGACCCGGAATACACACACAAGTTTTAGGGAAGACCCAGACCACTGTTTGCGGTAATATTGCTAAGTCTGCTCCCGTGTTACTCGGGTTGCTTAGCTACCACAAAGGTTCTGACTTGCACTGCTCACGAAAATCCTGAAAACAACATACACTTTAGGATGAATAACAAATTGCCTTAAGAATTGCGAAGGGTCTGCAACAGGAACAACCACAAAACTCAAAATCAAGAAAAGACTATCTTTAACACTGTTCATGCATATATTCAGTAAACACTGATGATTGGTACATTGCCAGAGGACAGGACCAAAATGGTGCCTTTCTTAATTTTTTTCAATCTAGGGGAAAAAAAAAGGCTCCTTCAGTCACTTTACTGGTTTTAGCTCGGTATAACACGAGTGGCCTATGACTTAGGATGCAAAAGGGAACTGAAGTTTTACATCCAGCAAAGTAAAAGTTCTTGGGACAGAGGAAAAATGTGCAATTCTGGAGAGAGCAGCTACAGATGCACAACATAAAAGTTACTTTGGAACTGCAGTGCTTTAAGGTTATTATAAACACACAGATCCATCACAGTAACAGTGTTCCTGTACAGAAAGCAGCATGCCTGGCCTGTGGCAGCATAGGCCTGGTGTGCTTGCTCTCAAATTTGCTCTCAGGCTCCATAACCCAGGGGCTGCAGCGGCACCAATACGTACTTTGGCTGCACTGTTCAGTTCCTGTGCAGGATTTTACACCAATAGCCCTGCTGTCAGAAATTGCAGGCTGCAATGAGCTTGCAAAATATTCACAGCTCCCAGGATGCAGAAGCCAAAGCACCGAAGACCTAGACTATGTTGAGTTTGTTGTGCTTTCTTACCCACTGCAAACTTACTGCAGTGGCAGTCAGGCTACCTGAGGCAACCCTGGCTCAGAGAAATGCTAGGCTCACTTATAACTCACCGGAGACCTACTTCAGTAGAAGGAAAGTTAGGCAGCAGAGATTTCTAAGTAGCTGCTTCTCCAACCATGTAAGGTCAACTTGGAGCTGGCAGCTCTCATCCTAAAATTAATTTTACCTGACAATTCTTTTTCCTCCAGTTTACATGATCTCCAGAAATACTATTTGTATCTGGGAACTAGACAGCAAAATCTGATTCTACGCTAAATTCTGCTTTGCAAACCTCCTAGTGAATTATCAAAACAAATGCAAATGCTCTAGGCTCAGTGGGAGAGATACCCTACATCCTGGCTCCAGCCAGCACAGGATTAATTTTTGCAGTAGTCTGGGAGGGTCATGACTAGGAACTGGTTGGCAGTTATTCTACATGATTTAGTATCATTTTCCAAAAACAGGGGAAGAGGCCCGGGGTCAGGGTAGCATGACAACTGGGTATTTTTGGGCTGTGCATAGTGGTGAGCAGTTGCATATTAGCTGCTCGCCTCTCTCGATTATATAGTTGTTCTTACTGTTTTTCTTATCTGATTGTTGTTTCCAGTGAATTGCTCTTATCTCAACTCATGATCTGCACTTTTTGTGCCCCCAACACTCCTCTCATTCTGCTGCTGGGATGGGGAGATGTGTGGTTTGGAGTGGCTTCAGTGGGAACACTAAACTGGAGAGCGTCATGTCTAAGCCACAACACCCAAATAGAAGTCAGGGGTGTTGACTTCTATTCCCAGGTACCGGCCCAGGAGCTGAACACATGGGAAGGCAGAGAAGATGTGACCAAGGAAGAACAGTTTCACCTTTCCTCAAAAGCCAGAGAACTGACCTCACACCTAGGAATGACTTCAAGAATGGAAAGATGTAAGACTGTATTCTCCATTCCAGACTTTGCATCCTACAAAGGGACACAAAGGATATAACTTGTAAAATTTAACGGAGCCTGTATCAAAGGTTATCTAGAATTAAATCTCAAACTGTTTGAGTGAATCTCAAACAGTGGGATGAAGAGCAACAGAAGTGATACCTAACAAAAAGTTATCACAAAGTAACTACAAAAATCAAACCCATTTCTTGTCAAAGTCCAAGTAACAATCACACTGAAGTGTGTATGCCTTTCTTCATGTGGTGTTTGGTGAACTTCTCCAAGGTTTAAGTGAAAAGCATAGAGGTATCTGTGTAGTAACAGCCTACACTTGTTCATCTGTGAGTCTTAAACTAGTACATATCATGATCATCTATGGGTCTTTTTGACAACTAACCACACACAAATCCTTCTGTATTCCTCTCTTCCCTTTTGGGGATACTGAGAAAGGGACGGGGATGGCATTACAAATAATTTTGCTTAAAAGGAGACAAACCTCAAACTGCATATAAGTTACACTTAAGAGAATAAATCTGCACACTGAAGACGTATTCTAACTTTTTTGTACATCAAAAAGGACTGGGATCTTTTACTTCATGGCAGAAAAATAACGTACAGTTTGTGAAAACTCAAATTTCAGCTGCATACCGGCCTGCTCACCCCTGGTGCCATCGCCGCTCTACGCAGCTCTTCAAACACATAAGAAATGAGTCTTAAGAGAGGAAGTTTTGCACTGCTTACTTCTGTCAAAGCTTAGAGTTCCGTGCACGTTTAAAAACAGAGCCCAGAGCTACAGACCCTCCACGATCCCTCTCACTGACAAATCCAACACACCGCACATGGGGGTCAGATAACCGGAAAAGGAGATTTCTCCGAATTAAAAAAAAAAAAAAACCAACAAAAAAAACAACAACAACAACAAAAAAAT
>NW_005054379.1:264353-271287 GCF_000277835.1 Geospiza fortis | reverse complement strand
CGCCGCCAGGGGGCAGCACCAGCCCGCGCTGTGGCCCGGGAGCGCCGGGCCGCGAGGGGAGCGGGAGCCGTGCTGTGCCCAGCGCCGCAAGGCCGTCCTGCTTGCTGCTTAATCCTTCCCGCCTGCACCCTCCGCGGCGACTCTGGGAGCCTCCGCTGCGTGGAGCCGGAGTGGTGCTGCGGGAAATAGTTTGTCTACCTAAAGGTGTAACTGTGTGCTCAGATTGCCGGGCTCTGGCTCGGTCTCTCTGAAAACGTAATTGTCAGAGGGTCTATGTTTCGGGCGGACCACCTTTCCATATTCCTGGAAACAGCGGTTTATTTGACATCGCCCCCCACAATTCAAATGCTTGAATTTGCCAACAGAGGTGGAACTAAAATGAGCCACAAATCCCCGAAGCAAAAAAAAGCCAGTAACATGAAGCGAAAAAGTGCTGATTAGCCCTGCAGTGCCAGAACGGCAAAATGAGACCAAAATTCTAGCTCTAACCTACATGAAAATTTCTAATCTAGAATATTCTTAATGACGTAAAATAAGTTTGTTTTAAATTAAAAAAAACCTAATTAATTTAGAGTTTTAATTAAGGGTTGTCCTTTCCATATCCAAAAAGATGTCTCAGAACAAACTGGAGCACATTTTGCAAAGAAGAAAAATAGTTCTTTTTGAAATACAGACACATAGAAAGTTTACACCTTTAGCTCTCCAAGCTAAACAGAGCTTCAAGTGGTAGAAAAAGATAAACACTTTTATTGTGTTTTAATAATTAAGATTTTCCTATCTGTGGTATTTTTCTTGTTGCTGCTAGTCCATATATTTAGGAGGACCATTCATTTTACTGTACCATAATCCTACATTTTGAGACACATCAATAGCTTCTATATATTTATGCATTTTTTCTATAGGTATTACAAATTTATATATATTTTTAATAAAATGTATAGCTTTCAAAAAGAGCCACTATCTTGTTGATTGGGAGTACTTGCTTGTAAGAGTGTTTGATATATTTTCTTTGAAGCAACTTTATCGACTGGAGACACCTTGGCCACCAGGCATGCTATTCTCACATGCCACCTAACCTGCCTTTTGAAAAACTGTCACACATCTGCTAGTAAATGCAGGCTCAGATTTGTCACTGGACATATGTCCTACATTTTAACTGCTAAGATCATGGGGTAGTTCCTTGTATACTGAAAGAAATGTGTATTCCCAATAACTTCAGGCAGTAGGAGCTAGTGCTGAACTCGCGCTTCAGCTGGAATGTGCTCTCTGTGCAGCTTTAAACACTTTTAAACACTTTTTTTTTAAACACTTTTTTTTAAAATACTGTCTTCGGTGTGTGCTGACGATCTCGGTATGCTGCTGGGATATTTGTTACAAAGGCTGAAACTTTCTTACTGCAGGTCAAAAATGTAGAGCATACTGGTAATGCAATTTACTTTGGAAAATTGTGACATAAAGAAAAAGAAGGACATGAGTGATGCTACATCTTAACTTCTTCAGTTGAAGTTACAGTTTTTCAGTTGAAGTTGTAGCTGACTTATTTTATGCTTCAGTGTGTAGCCATAATACCACAATACGACTGAAATTTACCATGTATTTCTTGTTCTGTTGAAGGCATATATTCTGCTTTTAGTGTACAGAATCTTTTAATGAATAATTCTTGGCAATTCTTTCTGTTTGATCCTACAATTCTCCTCTGCTGAATTGCTTATAAAAAGCTTGTTACAGGATTACTAGAGAGGTTGCAATTCCAGTTCACAATTCCATTTATGGCATTGCAGAAAAGAGCACTGTAAAATAAAGTGATAGCTTTGTATTTTCCTAGAGATTGCATTTTGTACTTCATATTCTAAGTGAGAATCTGTAAATCCATTTATCTGAATAAAAATGAACAGTTAAATGATGTTTCATTTTTCAAAAATAAAATAAATGCACAATTATTTGGAATCTATCTGCTTTGATTTTGCAATATTTTTGTTGGCTTTGTCTCATGGGCAGTGTTTCCTTAGCTGAAGTTAAAATAATGTGTAAAAATAATTTAACCATTACACCATTCAAAAATACAAAAGAACATTTAGATGTAGTTAATATATGAGATGAATGCCTTTCAAACTTAAATGTAAAGTAATTTTTCTGTCTCGAGGGAATTTTTGTGGAACTCTACATGTAGTCAATACCTGAAAACCCTGAAAGTCCTTAGAAGTCTGGGAAGAGCTGACAATTTAAGTCCCCCACAACTATTCTAACAGTTTTGGTCATAGGGCTGACAGAGTTTGGAAACCTTGATCACATGGACAGAAACATGTTAGTGTAAGAAACACTTTAATTACAAAAATAATATATTATTTAGGTAAATATAGAAAACAGTTTGTGTATAGGAAAATAATTCTTCACAGTACAAACCAAAGCTGAGAAAAAGTCTGTTGTGGGCAATTAGGATGTAGTGACCCTTGAGTTTTAATCCCTCTTCAGACATCAAATACTTTCGTCCATATACATAATTTAAACCCTGTCCCTCCTGAAGTCAGAATTGTGATAGTAATCAACATCAACTGTGTCAAGGGGTGTTCAGATTAGCTAGAATGTATCTGTGAGAATGCTTTGAAGATGAAAAGCTCTGTATCAAGGTAAAAGGTCTTACTTTTCTTATTACAACAAAAGTTTCTGTAAAGAAATAACAGTGCTGTGCACACATAGCTGAGCTTTGAATTGCTTTTGATAATGTTACTTCAAAGAAACAGTATTTGCATGGAAGAAGGGAAAATAAAGCCGAAGTCAAGTCCAGTTTACCTTCTCCATTCATTCTTGCTGATCTCCCTGTCAAGAGTTCCCATTATGCTGCACTGCTTGTTGACTTTGTTGTTTCTACCCTAAAAGTTCACAGAATGTTTTAAATAGTGATGGAATATTGCACACGTTAAAAGAAGAGTATTCTGTGTCAGACAAAATTTGACCCAAAAAGGAAGCCCATATTTGCCATTTGCTCTTACTGGGGACTGGCTTTCTCTTTCAGATTCCATGTTGCTTTCATCTTTGCTCCTGTATACTGGAAACAATTTTCTGGCCCCTGTCCTCAAAATAATGATTTATGATTTCAACTGACTTCAAAGAAAAATTAATTTCTGTGTTTGGTGCTAGGAAAAATAGATTTTAAAGCATAAATAAGCTTAAGGACTGTATGTAAGCATCTGAGTCAGGTTCAGGAATATTTGAAAATTTCCGCTTCAAACTCTTTATTGAGATCTAATACCAAAACTGCTAGTTTATTGTTTCTACAGATGTCTTGTGGAGCAGAGGGGTCTGTGAACCCTCAAAAGCATGCCAGCAAAAGGCTAACTGAGGAAGTTCGAACGATCTTTAGCAGGAGCTGAAAACATCTGTCTTTACACTGACTCTGCTGTGGGATTGTAACACTTTACCTTGGTCCATACATTTGTAAAATGAGCAGCTGAGTTTTCCCTAATTTGAAACAAGTGGAAGTGTCTTGAAGGGACCGTTTTAACAAAACAAACACCAGAAAATTCCCTCTCTAGCATGGTTTTTTTCACAAGGAGGAACCATGAAGAAGATGACCTCATCATCTTCAAAGCTGAGATGTGCTTCTTGTGCACTAAATAACCTTAATTTAATGAAGATTACACAGTCCACAGATGGAGCAACTCTTGGATTTACAGAAGAGAATTTTTCATCTTACAGACAATTTACTGATATAATAACTCTGAAAGCGTACGTGCAAAGAAACACACACTGTGAGCTCAGGTATGTCAAATGCACAAGATAAGATAGTGGAGTTCAGAAACTTGACGTTTGACATTACTGACATAAGCTAGTTCAGAAGATAAAATGCAAACTGCAATTATGTGGTCATACTTCTCTTCCTGATTGTAATGTATGGACTCAAAGTCCCCATTATCTTCAGTGATGCTACAGAGAAAATGGAACCTCAGATCATGTAGGAAATGGTTACAGAATATGAGCATTATTTTAATTAATATCTGCTTTGGTCTGCTAGTGTTAAGATGTGAGAGATTCTCTCTAATTTGGTCCACATACCAGTTAATTAGTTTTTGTTCATGAAATACATGAGTGCATCCATATACCTGTGCATAGAAGTGCTTATAAAACTAATGTAGGTAGCTAGAGTAAAAGCTGCCTTCCCATGTGGCTTGGCTGGAACTTGCTCCTCTAGCACATGTTTCTAGTTCCAGCATTTTTTCTAACATACATGTCAGCTTAGCTGCCACCACACAGGCGTTAAAAGGAGAAGAGTGAAAAAGAGTGGCCTAAGTATTTCATTGGTTTATGCACCCCAGCTGGATTTTGTTTCCTCATATCCCTCTTTGACTGCATCTTGACTTCAGGTGCCTTCCTTGGCTCTGCTCAGGCATCACTTCTGAACGGTCTTGATGATTAAAAGTTAGGTCCTGGCCCAGGAGGCACAGTGACTCAGAGGCTGCTTCCCTGCCTCCTCCGGGCCATGGGTGTGTGGGTAGTCACTGCTGACCTAATAAATCCTTCAGTTACTACATGCCCATCCCACACAGCTGTGCTCTGGATGGGACCAGATCTTCACCTTTTGATGCCTCTGCCTTCTTCCATTTAGTGGGCTTGCAGTACCATTTCCCTGTGGTTAGCTCTGGTCCAGCAGGTCCTTTGTGGAGGTGAATAGAGTCTGAGCATTTAATGCTTAGATCTGAGGTTTGCCAGTGCTTCTAGCCAATGTAGTGGTTCTGTGCCAAATAAAATCCACAACATGTGTGGATTTTACATGTGTGTCCATTGTAGGTACAGATTATGTCCTTCAGCAATGTGATTTATGTCTGGCAGCAAAATAGCTCCTTTTTATTGTATGGGTGGCTTCTTTGCTAACATAGCCTGTGTAGCAATGTTAGCTAAACTGTGGTGTATGCCAACTTCTGGCTCATCATTCAAGTTTAAATAGCAATTAAATTTTAGTTTTGTGCATGTAAAATGAAAAAAGAGGCTTTTTTAATGTCTTCTTTATATTGCCATCTACCAAAATGATAAAGAAAGTTTGAGATGAGAAGGTGTCAGCTTAAAATAAAATTTAATACATTAACTATTGTAAAATGTTTGGAGGGAAGCTAAAAAGGTATTTAAAATTTTATACCTAGTATTTTAGTTTATCTAAGTTGATCTAGGGTCATAAGAGGAGTAACATAAATCCCCTGATCAGAGAACATATACTTTCTAGCTGAGTAAAGGGGTAATGCTTTGAATAATGAGTTGATGTCTGCTGGTATCTATTCTCTATGGCATCTCCGTCTTATTGCAGTTTAGAAATACTCAGTATTTTAAAAAATAATCTCCTAACAGTACCCAAATGAGACGGTAAAACTACTTATGAATGATAGGCTAAAGGGTTGATAAAAAAAAATAGGTCAGTGTGTCAAAATACTGGAAATCTCAGCTGGTGCTCATGTCTCTGAATAGGTGATCAGTTAATGGAGAGAGCTGCACACCTTGTAGTGAGATCAAAGTACCCCAAATGTCAAGAGAGACATCAGGAGTAACTTTCATGCCATCCCTGTTACAGCATGAGTCATTTGGCAAACCTGAGCAGGAGAGCCGTGATATCACATCAAGTAGTTCTGACATGGTCAGCACATCTGTGAACTGAAGGGAAAGAATTTCCCAAGATCATTTCTCAGGAGAATTCTCTGATTCTCAATCAATCACTGAGGTGCATCCTGAGACATCACTGCCCAGGCATGAGTCTCATTCAGTTTCAGGGCACAAGGGAAAAACTCTTTGACTGTAACAGGAAATCTCCATGCTAAGGAAGCTTCCCTGTCCAACCACTCAGGAGCCACTCTGGCAGTCACATTTGCACCACCTGACCTGGGACCCCTTTGCAGCTACCTCTCCCCGCTCACAGTCAGACCAGCATTCCTCACCGGCTCAGCCCCAAGTTTCTTATAACAAAGTCTCACATGTCAAGATCTTTAGAATAGTTTAATCTTGGTGTGATAACTAAATAACAAGATAATAGCTTGAGCTAGTGCCTCTGAGGAGGGACCCTGAACAAAGGAACCCCTGGGCTTTTATACCTTCACAGTGTAAGCGCGCCAAAGTCTCCCTTTTCATCCAGAGCCCTTGGCTCCTGCTGTGTCTCAGTGTCCCATCATCTGGCCAGCCACAGATCCCCGTGCCCTCTGATGTGCAAAGGGTGGGCAGTCCACGGCCTCTTGCGTCTTGCTTAGGCTCAGGCTCATGTCCTGGCAGAGCTCAGTCTGCAGCCTGCACTACAGCTTGCACACTGAGCTGTCTGCACTGAGTACATTTAACATCCATCAGATGCTCATGTGACAGAAGTAGTTTTCAGCAGATGAAACTTTGTCTATGAAGAAAATCCATCTAATTTTCGCTATTTGTCTTTGAGCAAGATTTAAGAGACAGCTATAAGGTAAAAATCAGGGTTCTTGGGATCAGCATTCTTTTCTGGTTTTTTTTAGCTGCTAAATGAGTTGAACATCATTAACAAGAGTATTGATGTGCAGGATGTTTCTCTTCTGAAAGTATGGTCTGCTGTAGCCACCAGTGTATCTTTGAAAGGGAAAATCTTTAGTGTAGATGAGCAAGTGTTATGACAATGATTTATAACTGCACAGAATGTGTTGAGATGATCTCTGCTTCAAAGAGCTTACTGTTTATGGTGATCCAAATGGGCAAGGAGGAGAGACAGAAGGCATTGAAGATACTTGAGCAATGAAAACATGGAAACAGAATCCAATGTCTCATCTCTCCTAATCCCATACTTCTTCCACTGAGCCAAAGTTAGAGACTCTGAACTTCTGCAAGCAATGACAAGTAGTTGTCATCCAAATCCTAGTTTTGAACTAATTTTAAATTTAGGATTCACCCCGATGCTGCTGTGCACTCATTACACACCCCCCCCGCCCCCCCCCCAATC
>NW_005054379.1:258533-264104 GCF_000277835.1 Geospiza fortis | reverse complement strand
CAACCATCTGCACCCCTCCCTTCTTAAGAGAACTTTGCCAAAACTTCCCAAAGTGTCCCTGGGACAATGTATAAGACAGATTTAAATTTCAATTACTTCAGAGAATTCTCAAACAACTCTGGAAAGCAGAAAGGGAGCAGCAGAAGACTGATTATCTCTAGAGTTGATCTGCTTGAATTAAACAGGTGCCTAAAAACCCCCATGATGAATTGTTTAACAGGTTTCTGAGCCCTATGGAATCACCACCATGCTTCTAAAAATTTCTTTTTTCCTATTTTCTCATTTAATAGGAGTAGATTTATTTAACAAGATGGACTTGCTTTTCTAAGCACTTAATTGAAATCTTTAGGTATAGAAAGGGGCAGAGTTATATTGTGGTGATTGATGTGTCTTGTTACTGTAATGAATGACCATTCGAGTTTAACAGGCTTTAGTGAACTGAATAGCTGTTACCTGTGTACTACTTGGCAGCTGTAAAGAAGATTTGTGGGTTTAGTCTGGTCATGAGGAGAAAGCAGAGTTCTAGAAGGAAACAATGCAGAAACATGTTGCAGACCCCTTTAGGTATGCTCACAGAAGGCCTGTGATTAGAATTTGTGCAAAATTAAGAGTTTTTGATGGGTTGACCCTGGCTGGATGCTCGGTGCCTACCAAGCCACTTTATTACTTCCTTCCTCAGGAGGACTGGAGGAGGGGAGAAAGATGGAAAAAACACGTGAGTCAAGAATAAGGCAGTTTAATAAAGTAAAATCAATGGCTGCATGTGGAAGCAGAGGAAAACAATAGATTTATTCTCTACTTCCCATCAGCAGGTAATGTCCAGCCACCTCTTGGGAAGTAAAGCTTCTGTATGTGCAATTGCTATGGAAGATAGATATCATAAGAACAAATCATCTCCCCCCTCCCCCACTTTCTCCTCCTTTCCCTTAGCTTGTATTGCTGTATTGTGGCTTGTATTGCTGTATTGCTGACCAGACATAACATGATATGAAATATTCTTTCAGCTAGTTTGGGTCAACTGCCCTGGCTCTGCCCCCTCCCAAGATCTTGCTCATCCCAGCCTAATGGTGAAAGGAGAAACTGGTGCTATGCCAGCACTGCTCAGCAGCAGCCAAGGCACTGCTGTGTTATTAACACCTTTCCAGCTACTAATGCAAAGCACAGTGCTGTGAGGACTGCTGTGGGAAAATTAACTCCATCTCAGCCAGACCAAATACAGAGCTTTACAATCTAAGGGACCACAGTTGAAGAGCATTTCTCCCAGTCCTGAAACAGGATGTGCCACATTTTATCAATTAAGGTAGGAGCTAAAATTCCCCAAAAATATTGCTGGGGCATGCATTATAGAGCTAGGGTACTTCAACTGCTAAATGAATACATATTTACAGAAATAATTCTCAAGACCTTATTTAGAAAGTACTTAAAGTCACTGCTTGTAGTGAGGCTCTCAGGAAACAATTTTCAACAAGAATTTAGGAAAACTTCTTGTGCTACAACAGGTCGAAGGATTCCATTACTCATTTGAATTGCAGAAAGGAAGGATGACTGGTAGAATTAAGAAAGGTTGGCAGAATAACAAAGTAAATGTAAATTGATGTATGAGCAGGACATGGTGTGTGGGTGTACATACTGAGGGTCTGAATGTGCTGCTTACTATTGTGAAAAAGGCACAAGTTCAAATGGCAGAAGTGGAAGATTTCAAAAGCTCTTGGCAAAGAGCTCCTGACTCAGTGGGAACAGAATAACTTAAAACCCATCTGAAAGCCAGCAGTAAGTGCTCTTTTATCTTTAGTATTATTAATAGCTGAGTCAGATGTTTGAGCGATGTTAGCCTAATAATAATAGCTTGTTATATAAGACAAAAGGTATTGGCTAGGGAAGGGAAGAAAAACAAGCAACAGACTAGAATACACAGCAAATATGATGAGCTACTTTGAGCTAATTATCTAATTTATTTTTTCAGCTGATATTCTTTTAGGGGAAACTTCTGTTTAGTTATCTCTCTAAACCAGTAAGAAACTGAAAGGGAAGCAAAGTATTCTTGCTATGATTTCATGCTCTGCGTTGCAGGTGCTCTGATGTCCTGGACCATAAAGGAAGATGACAAGACATATGGAAACAGAGCACATGCTCATTTCATGTGAAAGGATCTTTGCAGTTTGTACAGAGAGAGCAAAGGGTCTTGTGAACCTTACAGACAAATGTAGCTATTCAATAGTTTTTGGCCTCTACATTTCTCTACAAAGTAGAGCAAGGAGGCATATGGGGATAGAAAAAAAATTAAGTATTGCTTCACATAGTTATTTTAGGGGATTTTCCTGGAGACAACTGGACATATCGGACCATTATGCCTCTTTGTTTATCTGCACCTGTCTTTCTTACCTCCTCCTATTTTAGTCCAATGCCATTCCAATCCAAGTGGACAGAAGTCTCAAAGATACTGGTTCCCTTGAGATCTGTGAAAACATATGGCTGGGTAGAACCAGGTGAGACAGTTAATAAACAATTCTTTCCAACAGCTTCTTCCAAAGGAGAAGACTAAAGCACTGTCATTTTATTGTTAGAGGAAAAAAAATGTACTGAAAACCAGTCTTTAGGATTCTTTTAGTTATACTCTGGCCAAAGCAGCAACTGGTACCCTTTTTGAACAGTGATAATAATTTTCATCTCTGCAGGATGTAATGACTGGACAACATAAAATAAAATGCAAAGTCTGGAAAAAAAATTCTTATTGATTTAACCCACAAGCTAACAGGAGGAAAAATGTATCCTTGGGCAGCAGGAGTACAGACTTACCACACTACTTTTTTGTTTTCTATTAGCACATTTCATTATTTTTTGTACTTTTCCCCTTCACTTTCATTGTAAAGCTCAGATCATATATTCTTATCTTACAAAATCATATAATCATTAGGATTGAAAAGACCTTTGAGTTCATCAAGTCCAACCGACAGCATAGCATCATCATGCTATGATGACCATCAAACATAACCACCATTAAGCCATACTTCCCATTTTCCTTTATTTTAGTCTTCTGTTTTGCTCATCTCATTTTATCTTTCCAGTTTGTCTTGTGAATTCTTCCACATTCATTTTGATGTTTCTGGAAAAACAACAACAACAATAAAAACAACAATAAAGTAAACTTCAAAGAAAACTGGAAAGCCCCCTGATTTCCTGATAACAATTTGATACACAATGCCTTACTGTATTTCAGTACTGCAGCAAATACATTTGTGCAACAAGCTTTTTCCAAGAAATTATGCATTGGAATAAATTTTAATTTGTATAGTTTCTGTGACTTCATGATTCTGTGTTAACATTGTGTAGGTATTTGATCATACTGACTCCAAATAAACTACTTGCTGCCTGACAAATTTTCAGCAAATTTACCTGGCAATCATTTCAGCATGGGAAATGCTTCTTATGCAGAGCAACTTTTCTGACTAGGCTGAAGAAATGTATTTGATATTAAAATATTCTGTCTATCTCTCCAGTTAGCTGTCAGCTTCATGCCAACATTATAATAATGCAAAACAGAATGAGTAGTTGCTGTTCAGTTGATTAATTAGTATTTCCTGATACAAGATTGTATAATGTAAGACATTATTATTATTCATAAATGTGTGTAATGTCACTTTGTGCATGAGGAGAAAAACAATTCTTAAGGAAAACATTTTTTAAGGAAAACTGTTCCATAAAAGGAAATTTACTCAAATATTTTGATTTTCATCAGTTCATCATTCTCCCACTGCTCAGGAAGAGGAGTTGTTCCCCTGCTGCACAACGCGCACTCTCCCATAGGAGACAGTTTTCCATCAACTTCTCCAACATGGCTCCATCTCAGGAGCAACAACTCTCTGCAAACTGCTGTAATGTGGGTCCATCCCATGGGCACCAGTCCTCTTCAAACTGCTGCAGTGTGGGTCACTCTTCCACAGGGTGCAGTCCTCCAAGGACAGGCTGCTCCAGCCTGGGGCCAGGGCCCCCCTCTCCACAGGTCTCCCACAGGGTCACAGCCTCCTCCAGGCATCCACCTGCTCCAGCATGGGCATCTCCATGGGGAGCAGGTGGATCTCTGCATCCCTGTGAATCCCCATGGGCTGCAGGGGCACAGCTGCTTCACCATGGGCTGCACAACGGCCTGCAGGGGAATTTCGACTCCAGTGCCTGGAGCAGCTCCTGCTCCTCCTTCTCCACTGACCTTGGGGTCTGCAGAGTTGTTCTTCTCACATGTTCTCTCTCTGCTCCTCTCTAGTCAAAATTACAACTCTGCAACCCCTTTTTGTTTTGAATTCTTCTTAAATGTATTATCAGAGAAGTGTTACAATCATTTCTAATTAGCATAGCAGCATGTCCATCTTTGGAGCCACCAGGGATTTTTTCAGGCACATGAAAGAAACTTCCAGCAGTTTCTCGTAGAAGACATCTCTGCAGCCCCACTGCTACCAAAACCAGACCATGCAACCCAATAAATTTACTTAAAACATTCACCTCATAATTACCAGTTGATACTCTGATTACTTTGTATACAAATCTGGAATGACTTTTCCAGGCAGAAAATATTTCATTGCATTGATGGAGCTTGAGAACTGTGAAGGAAGAATATAATCATAATTTAATATTAAGACTATTACAAGCAAAATGTTAAATTAATATAAGCTACCTCCATATTAATGCATAAAGCTCAAGAAAATGTGGAGGATCTGGAAGTCTTCCTACATGACACAGATATATGGTTGTTACTACCAAGATTTGTTAGCAAGACTTCAGTGATTAAGCTTTGAAATTCTTGCTGGAGACCTATTTACAAACTGGTAAAAGAGGATCAGTAGTGGTATAATGCTGATTTTAACCAGTTTATTGACAGCTTAGTTATTGAGGTTACTGAGTCCTGTAAATGATAAAGTATTGGATATAATTTACAAAAAAAACCAAAACAAGACAAAACTGTAAATTCAGATTTAAGAGCCAGTGAATTGAAGGGTCTAGAGCACAAGGGTTATGAGGAACAGCTGAGTGAGCTGAAGTTGTTTAGCCTGGAGAAAAAGAGGCTCAGGGGACAGCTTATCTCTCTCTACAATGACATGAAAGGAGGTTGTAGGGAGATGAGGGTTGGTCTATTCTTGCAAGTAACAAGTGACAGGATGAGAGGAAATGGCCTCAAGTTTTACCTGGGGATGTTTAGATTGGATATTAGGAAAAATCTCTCTGCTTAGGGGTGGTCAGGCACTTGAACAGGCTAGAACAGGGAAAGTGGTTGAGTCACCATCCTTTGAGGTATTTCAAAGATGTATAGGCCTGCCACCACCACTAATGGAGCTTTGGATAGTCCCCAGAAGTTCTACTTCCTCTATCACCGACGTAATGCAAAAAAAGTGACTAATGCTGTGTGACAGCTCATTCCAGTAAGGCTGGCATAAATTCAATCA
Organism: Geospiza fortis; assembly: GCF_000277835.1. Lineage (NCBI taxonomy): Eukaryota > Metazoa > Chordata > Aves > Passeriformes > Thraupidae > Geospiza > Geospiza fortis. Next base: position 258,672 of record NW_005054379.1, on the reverse strand, counting down.
CCAAACCAGCAGTAAATGTACGCAAATGATTAATGATCTGCTAATGTCTTCTCTGAAAATTAGGCACATAGATACCTTAATGAATGTACTCAACAATATGCAAATACCAGTGTTCCCAAGAAGAAATTATCATTGTAGG
>NW_005054379.1:217485-258523 GCF_000277835.1 Geospiza fortis | reverse complement strand
GGGAAATATTTCTACACAAGTGTAATTAAAACACAGCGAGGCCACGATACTTTGCAACTGAAAAGTGAAAAAAAAAAGTTCAAAATCTTAATACTGAAAAAAATGGCTATTTCCATCAAACATACCTTATTAAGCCAACAAGTGTTTCAAGCATATGTGTAGTTTAAAATCTAATCAAGAATATATTTCAGGATAGGTCTAACTTTCCACTCTGCTGTATGCTAATATACCTTACCTTTTTCACCAATTTTATGCTTAATTTGATGATTTTTTTGATCAAATTTTTTTAGAGCTTCCCAGGGAAAAAAGAGCTTTTTGTGATATGGGATAGGAGACATAATATTACTTAAAAGACAGCTAGGCAATAGTGGGAGTCAATCATGCAAGCTGTAGTACCCTCTCGGAGTGTGACTCAAAGGTGATGGGAGCCATGGAACAGCTAAATTACAGGTTCTGCCTGGACTAAATATTTAATTTCTGCAAAAATGGAAAGGGAAAAAAAAGGTTTGGGGAAAATTTACCATTCTTTATTTTATAGTTTTGTTAAAAATACTAGCAAGAAAAATTCCAAATGTCTTTATAAACACACACCTGGAAAAAGATACCATGTATTGTATTAAGTGCAATATATTGCACCATACAATATATTGTAGTAAGTACAATATATTGTATGGTACAATATAGTGCATTAGATTGTATTATATAATGTAATGTGTTAGCTATAATATATGGCATATGTTTTACTAGGCAGTAGATATGCAACCCCTTTCTAGAAATTGTATTTAGCTTCACAGAGGGATCATTACTAATTACAGTAGGAATGTTACTCATTCCCAGAGCCTTGGAAGAACAAAAAAATGAATATGTGAATGCTGAAGGGTCATATACAGGGAAACAGTTGCTCAAGTATTGTCTCCTAGTAAGATCATCTGGAAGATATTTTCCATTCAAACAGGGGTGAGAGTTTTTGTTAGAAAATATCAATAAGTGCATACAAAGCACACCTACCTAAATGTAGGTGAAATGAGGCTTAAGGCACTCTTGGCCTCACTGGGTTCTTGTTGGGTGAGAGAAAAAGCACTAGTGAACTCAGTCAGCTGTGTTATGTAAGGGTGACAGGGATGGAGGTCCTGCATCTCGAGTCCTCCTTCTCAGAACCTTCAAAAATAACCATCTCCTGTCCTAGCAAAACTAACCTGGTGAGTTATACACTCTGTTGTAGGTGTTTTGCCATGCTCAGCCCCAACTCTGCAATCACTTAGATAGGATCAGATTTACTATCAGTATTTAGTAAAAAAAACCCAAACGTTGCCCACTTTAAATGGTTCATGCTATGTTACATAGCACATAAGGTGATAATTTGTAAATTGCAAATGATATCAGGAAGAATCAAACAAAGAAAAAATCTTTATATAAATATGGAAGAGAAAACACAATGTCTGTAGGGGTCTGTATTCACATCAGGGCAGAGTGTCGCTGACCCACAATAAAACCTTAATATAACATCACTTATGTTAACATAAGAAACAGATTTAGAATTGCCTGTGGTGAAAGACTAGTATACTAACGTATCATTGTCCCAGTCTAACCATAAAGCCTTAACATTGATACAAAAATTGGCCAGATAAAATCTTTCTAACACAGGTTTGAGTATTAGAAAGCTGTATTCTTTATTGTAGTGTGCTGATCACTCACAGAATCCTTCCTGTAACTGAGTGCCCTGATACCAATGCCAAATGTAGCTCAAAACAGAAGGAAATTACGTGTCCTGAAGCCACTGGTGCCCACAAACACTGGTGCTTTCATGTTTACTGTGGGTAGAACATAACTGAGCATTTTCACTTCTGGGTATGAATTATTATCTCATGAATTCAGGTCTGCACTGAGACAACACATTGCTCAAATCATTAACCTTCAAGTCCTAAGGCATTTTACACAGGCTTAAAGCTGAGTGTCTTTTTAAAAGGTTTCAGGAATGTGCCTGTTATCTTTAAAATTGTCATTTTACTTCAGTCTTCTGAAACCTGTACACACAGAAAAAGCTCCTCTCACTTCCTAGAGTTAATTCCAACAGTAGATGATGTCTTTTCAAATATTACTGAAAAGGCTAAAGGAGATCTTAGGACCAGTGCAAATTGAAACAAGAGTGTATGTGAAAAGGAAGCAAGTTACTTCTGTCAACAAGAGAAAAGAAAAGCATTTTTTTCATCTGGCAGAGTTTTTACATAGTTTTGTTTTAATAAAAGCCTTTATATGCATGTCGTCTCTTTGTCGGGGATAAAAAAAGCCTGAAGATTCCTTGTGATGTAAGTTAGGAGGGGGCTATGAATTTCAAGACTGAATCTGCTCTACATTAATCATTTTACTTCTCTAGGTGTCAACCTCTCCCGTCAGAAAAAGTCAACACTTTTGAGACACTACAATCAAGAAAGAATGCGCTGCTGCAGGAGCCCCAGGTAATATTACTGTTAAGAAGTTTCTGGCAAATCAGAACCTCTAAGAGGGCAGAAAAAAAAGGTGAATATACCACCAACAAAACTATGATTCCATAGCCAGCCCTGTGGGAGGAAAGAGGGACTACCAGATAACAGGCAAAGTGGGTAAAGAAAATAAGGAAAACCAATGCATGTGTACTTTTTGCATGTGTTGCCGTTGAAACATTTAGCAACAAACTCTGAACAATCTTTTGGATATTTCAATAACATTATGTCAACTTTTCCATCTCCCACCACATGGTGCCTCTCACTCCTCATTCCTCCTCCATAATGCATCAGAAATACATAATCACCATCTTTTGTCAACTATGGTTTTGGATCAGTTCAATCAAATGCAGATAGTGACGTCAGCATGAAGCATTCAAATGATAGAAGCATTTTGCTATACATAAAGGGGTTGGTTATTATATCACTTTTAAATTTATAGGTTCAGTTCATCTTAAGCTAAATATCTATGTTATGAGTCAGCCAGAGAGAGGATTACTTTAAAAAATGTTGCAACAAATGCTTTAATCTTGAGCTACAATAGAAGAGCAAGTCTGGTCAGGTCATGTCTAATAAAGGTTGTGCTCCAGTAGTACTTAGGGTTTATCACTGTTCATACAAAAGAGGAGATGGTTTGATATTGTAAATCTTGCCACCCTCATATTAACCCCAGAGACTTCAGACATAGTTGGGATAGATTTTTTTCAGAGCATAGGACCATGCTTTAACAGTTTCAGAAAAATTTATAAATGGATACTTAAGTGGTTTATCGTATGCAGAGGCCATGTATACTTATCATTCTGTCATGACTCAAAGTTCTTGGGATTTTCCATGATGGTAATATGTTTTTGTGTCTTCATGTCACCTCTTTTGTAAAAGTAATGGAGACATTGAGATATGAAGTCAGGGAGTTTTTGTCTGTGTCTTTACGTCTAGCTAAGAAACATAAAGAGAATGCAAAGCTGTAAAACAGTCAGAATGTCAATTTGGAAGATATTCCAGTTTCATGGATTACCAGTCTAATACATTTTCCCAGGGTATGCTTAAATCAGCCTGACAAAGACCTGTGTAGACTGCCAGGAGAATAGGGATGGAGGAGAGGCATATCCAGGCATCGTTATCCATTACTCCCAACTTTCAGGGGGTTACTGATGCCAACAAGATATGTTAGAGCAGTCAGAGAAGAGTAGCCACAGTACGCAAAAACATAGGTATGAAAATGGTGATTTTAGCAACTCTCCAGACAAGGATTAATAACACAGGCCGAGCAAAGTTGTGATGGGTAGGTGCTAAATGTCTCCGAGTTATGGGGCAGCATGTGAAAATCAGCATGCCATCCAAACTGCAGCAAGGCTGAATATCAGTCATGAATATCTGAATAGCTGCAGTCCATGGCAGTATTGTCTCTGGAAAACTTCTGAAAACTGGAAAATCCACAGAACCCTCCCCACATGGAATTGAAGTCCCACTACTAGGAAACGGTTAACGCACTGTTACCAACTGGAAGCTAAATAACTACAATTGAATTACTGGTCACATTTCTAAGGATGCGCTAATCTCAAGCTGTGGCTACCTAGGCAATTTCTGAAAATAATAGAGCATACAAGTAGTCAACCACAAATCAGAAAAAGTAAGTTTTAATACAGGGCACTAAAACAAAGAGAAAGTTTCTGGGAAAGTACAAAAACTGCAGTCTCTGTGCCACTTGTTCTTGGCTTTTCCATTTGCCATCTACAAATGGTAGGAACCAGTAGCTGGAAAAATGGTTTGCAGTTGGGTAATTTGTAAAAAAATTCTGTAATAAAGATTCAACTTTAGTTAAATGAGACTCCAATTGATTTTTTCCCCTCTTATTCTTAGTATCCCAGTGGTGTCATAAAGACATTTCACATCAGATCTGTCAGATTTCTGTAATGACAATAGTGCTAGAAACATTAAAAAAACCCAAAGCAAACCAGACAAAGAAAAGAGCAGTGAATGGACCACAGAAAACATATACTCCTTAAGCAAGAAATCTAGGTCTATTATTGAGTAAACTAGAAAACCTTCTTGAATAAACCAGAAATTTTAGGTATACCCCTCAAAAATTATAAAAATAGAAGTGTGGGATTTTTTTACCAGAACGGACGATTTCTAGTTTGTAATTTCCCTTATCATAAGGAATTATGCACTGCATTCAATCTTATTTGCAGTTTTGAAGGATAAATTCTATCCATCTATGAAAAGATATTAAACATTCTGTATTTTTTAACAAATCAAGTTATCATCTAACCTTTTGATGATGGAGTTTCTCAAAGATAGATAGTAATCACTTCCATTCACAGCAGTATGCAATACAAAATAATATTTAATTCTTTACATGGTTGCAGAAATTATCTGCATCAGGAAGAAGCAACGAAAACATCTAAACTGAGTCTTCGCTGATTTTTAAGACATTAATTTGCACATAAAAACAAGGAGGAAAAGGGAGGAAAACAAAATTTAAGTAGTTGTGCAAAATTGCAGAAATACACCCTTCATATAGAATATGTGTTTTTGTCCTTCCATGAACAGGGACAGAAATGAGAGTGCAGTTAAGTACATTGTTGCTCTTAAACTAAAGACCAGCTTACTCCTGAAAGAATCTCTCAAATACATAACTTTAGGCACACCCAATCTCTATATAATCCAAATTCTTTCTTGTTTTTAGTCCTTTCCTTTTTAAGACAGTACAGAAAAAGATGTTATCAATATCTTAAATGAGAAGATAGTTTAAAAAATAATAAAAAGGAGGTACATCCTCAATTCTCATGGAAATTTCCATGATTTCTTCAAGAAGAGCAAAACTCCATGCAATTACATGCCTGAAACATTGATTTGGATCACACGATTTAATTAGCAAATTACACCTTTGTAGAACTTTTCACAGAATGATAGAGGAAAAGAAAGTAGGTCTTCAATTCGTCATTCTTAATTATCTCTTTATCAGAATTGTTATTTAATGAATGCCTCTGATTAAGTTTGTTTCATTAAATTATGAGATCTGAATAATACTACAAGACCTGTATAGACTTATGAATTTTAAGAGGTAAGGAAGCCAGTGCAGTATGTGTCAGCTTGACATCTAAATTATTCATATTTTTTCTAATGTGCTTATGAGTTGCTGGTTTGCTACCTTAATGAGAACTGTACAATTGTACAATTGCTGTCTTGTCTTTGTCTTTAGCCTGGCATTATGAAATAACAGTTATTCATACATCCCTAATTTTTAATCACTTAGGTTTACTAACAACCCTTCAGACCAAGTGATTTTCACGAAGAAGGGCTTGAAATATTTACTTTGCTTTAATTCACATAGTGTTCAGGGTGATTGTTGTTGTTGTTGTTGGTTTTGTGCATTTTTGTTTTGTTTTCTTTTTTATCACGTCTGTTTTGAATGAGGTTGCAAGTTATAGAAAAACAGAATAATAAACTAAAAAAGTTACATGGTGTAAACTTTTACTGTTGTGATAAGCACAATAAGATAAAGATAGTGGTTTTGCCTTTCATTAGTAGAGTAGTTTGGCAATTTAATCTTTATCTCAGTAGAATTCTAGTCACAGTCATATTTCTTTATCTTCCCCATTAAGCATTTAGTCACTTTAAAAGTTCTTTAAAGATCAACCTTAGGCAATTTATGTCCAAGAAATGAGACGAGAAATGTTGCTGCATAGAAAATTAAGGATTTATTGCACATAACCGTAGGGCTTAGGATAAAAATCATAAAGCCAAGGCATTCACCATAAATGTGCATCATTAAAAGCAATTTTTAAGAAGGCCCTAGATCCATTACCATGCTGATAGTTGTTCCTTTGATGCTGTTCACGGTCATGTTTCTTTATTTCATCAATTCAGGTACTTCTACTGTAATCCAACGTACCAATAAGTAGGGCTAAAGGAAGGCATTCTTACTGATGAAGTTATTAAAAGAATTTTGCTTTTTCTTTCTTGAAAAGAATAAAAATTTAGTTTTCATATTGTTCTTTTGCTGCAATAAATATTTCTTAGAATCACTAGAGTTTACATATTATATTACTGGAATTACTAGAATAATTAGGATTTACTAGAATTCCTAGAATTTACAACATTATCTCTAGAATATGACCCAATGAGAGAACAATGAAACTCTTAATTACAAAATAAAATGTCTAAAATATTCCAAGTTAATTTCAAAAAGTGCAAGCTTGGAAAGAAAAAAATGCCAAATATTAGAAATGGCTTTCTGAGCACCTCTTTTTTAACTTAAAAATAATTTTCTTACCCAAGCAAAAATATATCCCTAAATACAAGCAAACCAGATGATTCTTCATTCATAACAAGACACTGAATCAGGTTTGTTTATAAGGTGAATTCATTTCCAGTATGGTCACTGTCAGCTACTACCAGAATATATCCCAAATTTCCTGTATGAGCAAATAGATTGTTTTGTTTTTCTAAATGCCTTTGAATCATTCATGCAACATTCAATAGGACTAGTTATAAGGGTAGAAAAAGAAGTTACAATGACAAGGAAATTTCTTCATCGCAAGTTACCAGAGAAAACTCCTTTCCAGTTGAAGTTCCTAGCTTAATCCAGCTAGTATCTATAGAGACATTTTAATGGCTGGTGAAGTGTTTTCTATTCCACCTTGAAAATAGGCTGGTTCTGGGCAAAATTATATTCACAAATGATTTTGTGATATATTTTTATGTTATATAAATAGGATTTCCTATTTATGATTTATAGTGGTTGTGTGTTTTCCTTCCTCAGTTTAAAAGCAAAAAACATAGGAATTCATGTCTAGTTCTAGACAGAATCAGTAATAAAATCATGAAACAATAAAGTTTAATGTCTATTCAGCTGAAGATTAATCATAAGAAGATTGCAATTTTATACGAATGTGCTTCACAAAACAGGTGAAACTAAAACTTTCTTCAGAATTATATTGCCCCACTCAAATAGTTTGCTAGAGTTCACTATATCCACAGATACATAAACTCCATAGTTTCACAATACAACACTGGGCGAAGTTTTCCTTCTGCTAAGCAGGAATTTAAACCTTCTGGGTAATGCCTCCCAAACTACTCAGAACAGGCAGGGAATTTCCCCCAGTTTTCACCATGGGTTTATTATTGTAGCTCCACAATATGGAGCTGAATGACCTAAAAGCATGTTAATGCTCCTGCAGGACACATTAAAGTCATACAACAGCGTTTTCCCTGAGTGGGTGTATTCAGCTCATTTAATAAAGATTATGAGTGACTGCACCCTTTTTTTGGCTATGACACAACTCAAGTATAGAGAAATTTAATAGCATACTTTACCTCTGGGCATATTAGTCATCTGCCCAGAGGTAAAGTATTTCATAATGAACTGAAAAGCCAGAAAATTGTGTCTATGTGTGTGTTTTAATATTACTGTGTTCATACTAATGAAATTTATGCAAAGCACCACAAAAACTGTTGACTGTACATCCATAACTTGACTGAAAGACACTGCAGGTTGTGTTAGGGTGAGGTGCTAAATTATTTATTACATGCCAAGTTTGTTTTTCTCTTTTAATTGTTTTCCTGGTATTTTGAAATTTTTTCTCTGTTTAGTATGAAATTATTAGCATAAAGATCAAGAAAAAAAAATCACATTTTTATCCCTGCTGCACTGTGTGCCTTGCCCAATGAAGATGGCAAAGGCAGGAGTGTCCGAAAACATCTGTAGGCAGAAAACTTTGTGGTTTTTTCACCTTTTAAAATACATAAGCAAGATAGATGTGAGTACAAGTGAGGGGGAAGCAGGGAAAGGACACGGTGATTCAGAAGACTGGCAGTGGAATAAAGAATAAAAGAGTTTTGCTTGCAGGCGTAAGGATGAGTGCTGGCACGGCCGAACTGCTTGCTCATCTTTGGAGCCCAGAGCCCTGAAATTTGCCCCATGTGCCTTATGGGTGTTGGGCTTGGCTGTGTGTGATGTGGGGACACCATGACCGCTGCTGAGCCTGCCCTGATCCTTGCCCACCGAACATCAAGGTGACACTGCTGGTGAGCACCAGAAACCTGGGTTTCCCCGCTTCTTGAACTTAGCATAGCTGTCTACGCTTCTGTACTGTCAGCCTGGTGCCAAGGAGGAATGGGTATCTGCCTTTTACATCCAGCTGGGGCTGGAAATCAGCTGAGGGTCCAAAAAACCAAGAGCGGCCAGGAGATCTGCAATCCTGGCTCCTTCACATTCTACCTAAGCATATGTGATATCAGTGCTCCTCAAAATCTCTGAAGAACAGATCTTGGGAGCCCCATGTATCTGGTGAGCCCGTAATTTGTCCTATGGAAACAGAGGCTCATTTGGGGTTTTTGCTGGGGGCTTGAGGAATGAGAGATGGCTCCCTTCATCTGGAATGCCTCCCCCCCGGAGGATTACTCACAGCGTCTGGGTGCCAGCCAGGAGCCGGATGGCAGGGTGCTGCCTCACAGGTCTAGGTCTCCTCCTGCAAGTACAGATCTGTGAAAGCTGGCACATTCCCTTCTCTTGCAAACAACAATCTTCAAGCTGGGCTGCCAAGCGTGCTGGAGACTCTCCACCACTTCACCCCACCTTCAGCTGAGGCCGTCTGATACATGGTCAGAGACAAGCCCACAGGATATCTTGTGTGGCCATCAGTTGGCTGTGACCAGGGAGAGAGAAAAATGGAGAAAAGACAAAAATCCATCATTTTATGTTTTTAACTAGCGCTTTTTAAAAACTTGTTGCAAGTGTCTTGGGAACTAGACAATAAATTGGTGTCTTTGGATTTGATTTTCTGGATTTCTATTGAGTAGCTTTGCATAGGATTTTTACCAGTAGCTGTGTTGTTGCATGAGAACCAAGTGACTATTGAGTATTTTAAAACCTACAGTGATTATTAAGTTTTTCTCCAATCATGTTCAGTAACAATTTTATTTTTGTTGGCAGCATGCACCCAAGAGGAGTTTAAGAAAGCCCGGAAGAGCCTCTTGCTCATGTTAGAGCACAATGCTTTGTGATGAGAAGCTGCAAATTGTTTTAAGGAAAGAGCAGTAAAAGCTACAGACCCAAACAAATGGGCAAGCGCTGCAAGCAGCTCTGCTTAGAGCCAAGGTGTGCTTAAATGATTTAGTGGACTGAAGTATGATGTACAAATTATATCCCTAGAACCAAAATCAAGATTCCTAAATCAGCTCATGTGTGTTTGATGTCTTAACGCCAATGCCATTGTGATTTATTAAGTATAAAAATTAAGTATAAAATATAGATAATGTAAATATATTTATGTCTTAGATCAATTTAATAAAATGGGTAATATACAAACAAAAATATCCTTGTTCTCAATCGCCACCACCTTACAGCAGAGCTATCTATTTTTTAATTGTCCAGAATGCATGGTTTGGTAGAACCATGTTTGATAATGCCAAAAAGCCCTTTGTAGCTGATTCTGTTTGCTTTTTTAAAATTAAATCAGTCCTCCACATCTTTTTTTTTTTTTTTGAGTCATGCTTAACATTAATAACTCTGCAAAGGATTTGTTTTCTTCAGGTTTTGAGGTTTGCCAAAAATCTGCAAAGATGGTCATCGCTCCTGAGAAAGTCTTATGTATGAAATTTCAGAGTACATGAAATTTTTTCTTTTCCTAGAGAGGGCAAAGCATATTCACTCATGAGGGAGAGGACAGAATTCTCTGGCTTGTTGAAAATCACCTTTTTGGATGCATGCCTGGGCAAATGAACACTATGAATTGCTCTTTCCAGAAATCAGTGCAAAAATCTGTAATATAACAAATATATTTATTTTCATAATAGCATGATAGTTACGGAATTCTAATGCCCTTGTTGCTGTTTTAGAACAAGTATATACAGCACATTTTACCTAATTGTGAGGAAGTTTGCTTTTCTAATTTTTAATTATAATTTGTAGAAACAGCGTCAAAACCAGATCTGTGCAGCATCAAAGCATCTGGCTACAAAGGGCCTGAGCTTATTATGTATTGACTAACATCAGAAATAAACCTCTCTGAATTCAAACAGAATTGATATTTACCTGTGCTTCTCTTACTGCTTACTAATAAACATTGTTTAAAAGTTATGCACTCCTACTTACAAAATCTGCTTTCATGTCACATTATTCATTGTTTTGCAAAATCTCTTAGTTGATTTGGCTGGCAGGATGTTATTTGGAAACTCAGAGATAAAATACAATCCTCTTAGTGTTTTTCTTCAGAAATTAGAGTTATTTTCTTTACATTGCCCAAAACAAAAGCGCAATTTCTGGTGCTCAGACTTAGCATGTCAAAACACAGCTTTCCTGTAATGTTCCTCCTGATTTATGGTTTAAAGAATGACTAAATAAAAACCACCTTTTATTTTTTTCTCCAAGCAGACATACAAATATGTAGTTCACCATTTTTTCCATCTAATTTTTTAAAATTTGCTTCATGTTGGTTTTGTTCTATCCCAAAATAGATCATGAATACAATAGTCAATATACCCACGTTCCTTATATTAACATTATTTCAATGTCTAATAAAAAATGTAATAATTGGGAAAGAGAAGCTTATCCATTTGTAAAGAAATTTTCAAAAGCTGTGTGAGATAACAACCACGTATGATGAAAGTTATTTATATTAAAGAACACCTCTTTCAATCTTCCACAGAATTTCACTGAAAAAGTGAAAGCAGCTGGTGATGCCAGAGTGGGCAATGTAAACATGATTATGTGGATAGGTCACAGTATATTCACACACACAGAGTACTGAGAAAACATGAACAAGGTCCCCAAGAAAGGCCAGAGATTTTGTGGAGACTTTTGTATCTCACCCCACCAATAATTTATAAACAAGAGGGGAGAAAAAGACTTAAGCAAATTGTGTAACCCAGTCTCATACAGTCCCAGACATTACATACCATGACTGCTTTTATAAAGGATCCCATAGCAACTTGAATTATTTCTGAAATGTCTGTTGATGTCTGTTATAAATTAGGTTAAATGTAATGTCAGGTTTTTAAAGCATCAGTATGCTCTCATGAGTCATTCTTACTCATCCAAGCAACCTGTTTTTAGTGCAAAGTCATGGTAGACAGATGCAGTGCAATTGTAACTATTTTGATTTTTTTTAAATAAAATTATTACCTTGTTTACTGTGTTCCTACTTGTTAGCTGAATGAATATGTCCTATTATGTTAAAAAAAGCAGTATTATGAAGTTCAACTGCAGAATTACATAGCCTTACAAACAATTATGGAGATCTATCAAACTGAAAAATAACCACGGATTTTTCATGAGACCTACACAGAAACACTCTCTTTCACTACAACAGAGCATGTAAAACAATTCCACTTGTGATATTGGAAAATGGAGAAATAAGGAAGACATAAAGTGCAAATGAAAAAATATGCCAAGTCTGTCAGAAAATAAGAACATACACTTATTTTTTGCCTTTGACCTCCCCCATAAGAGCATTCACAAGTCTGCATTGCTGTGTGTGATTCTGAATGGTCTATACAGAAAAAGGAATCAAACAATAATTAACTAACTAACTAGAAACTCAACAAAAATACTATCTAAATTATCTTCTTCCAGAACCCAGTGTCCTGAACTTGGGATAAGAAAAATAATCTGCTTCAAATACATTAAGTTTGGAAGAGCATTGGCATAAATGGAGGAAACAGAAGAGGAAAGTTTTGATGCTTCAGAGAAAACACCACAACCTATTATTGGCTAAAAAACTTAGACTCCATCCTACAGCTCTTTGGGACACAAAACATGGGCCAGAATCAGGAAAGTGTCTGGGAGCAGAACTAGGCTTCCAAAGACCTGCAAGAGCAATTTTATCTTGAATACCACTTGTCCAAACCTAATAGCCCCTGGTGGCTCTGAGACATGCAGAGCAGTAACTTTACACAAACAGCTGTACCTGACATCTGTACCAGAGACTACTGAGAAGGGTCCCACACAGCCACTGTCTGCCCCTGAAGATCTCTCTGTTCAGGCTACGGTTCACTTTGCCACTCCAGATTTCTAGCCATGCCTTTGAAGATTTATATGCTGCCCTTTTCTTTGCCAAGTGCCTCTCAGCACTGTGTAAGATTCAAGAACAAAGGGGAAAGACAAAAAGTGAATCTAATCTTTCCAACATTATGACATGGCATGGCTCAAAAATGACAAAAAGTTGTTTTGCAGCCCACAAAGTCTCACTTCAAGAAAAAGACACATCTGCTTTCAGATTTTTAGCTTTACAGTTAAGCCTTTACTTTTTCCTGGTTTATGTATGCTTATATGTAAATACATATGCTTTCATGTGCATGTTTCTGTATTTGGTACATATAGATCAGCACAGAAACATATTGGCTTCCTCTCCTTTCCTCATTCACAAAAATGCTGATATAATAGCTTATAAAGAAGCCACTTACCATAAGTCTGGTTTTAGTTCTTTCATTTCAATTGATACCTAGGAAGAAATACCCATACACATATATACATACATGTGCATGCACATGTACATGTTCTTAGATAAAGGAGAGGTAACATTCTCATCCATGCAACTTCCTCTTTAAGGGGAAATTTGACCTGGGAGCAAGGGTCAGCATACCCACTCTGCTTACCAAATATTAATATCTGTTTTGATTTTTGATTACTTACATAAGTCTTAAATGATCACATATTTTTGCTGTTCTTCTATCCATTGAAATTAACAAGTAAAGAGAAAGTCCCATAAATTATTGTGACACTGCGCATGTAGAAGACCTAGTTTTCAGCGATGGATATCGTTGGCAGTTCACATCCTCCCAATTTTGTTCTCAAGGTAGACAGGTCGTTCAATGATGCCTGCTTTCAAAGTTATTTTGTTAGACTAATGCCTGCTCTTTTAAAAACAGCAGGAGCTTCATCTTTAAAAATGTAACATGCTTCAAATTTATCTTTGACATTAAAAACAACATGAAAAGTGCAGCTATTTTCTGCACCACATTGAGCACCTAATATAATAAAGTGGACTTTTTCAAGTCATACAAATAAAAAATTATTCTTTTGCTCTTCAACTGATGTCTTGCCTGCCAATATTTAAGGAAATGTTTTCATTTTCTACAATAAAAATTACCAAAACTCAAATAAATGCTCTGTTATCATTCCAAAATTAAGTCATGGATAGAACGCCTGTGCACCTTTTGTCTACTCTGGCACAGAGTAATCGCCTAAGCACTGTAAATGCAAATATTGCAGCTGTACACAGCTTTCCCACATGTTAATATTTACAGCTGGAATTAGTAGATTTTTGTCATTTATTGTATTCTAGTTTGTCTGAATTATGAGTACAGCATCAGATTGCTAAGACTGGGAAATGAAGCAGAATATAAGTAACATGAACCAGCAGTTAATTTATATTAAGGCTAATCAACTAAACGGTGATATTATTGCAAGTGTTGAATTTATAGTCTACTTTGCTGTTAACACTTGAATTATCCCATTGTTTTTGGAGATATTGAGCTCTGCAGGCTGGAATTTTCTATCCAAACAACCTGTCCTTTGCAGACAACAAAGTGAAACTCTTCACCAGCACCAAGTGCACAAAAAGGGGATCATTGTAAAGAAGTGAGAATATGGTCAGTCTCTCTCTCTGCCCAGCTGGTTCCACTCCTCAGGGCAAGAGAAGTCTCAGCAGACAGATCTAATATATTCATATTGCAGAACAATTTTCATGCAGTAACCATAACTTTTGGGGTAAGCAAGGAATGCTGGGCATTAAATATTTCAGTACAAACTTTATAAAAGCATGGGCAAAGTAAACTTGGGCTGCTGAAACGATGTCCAGATTTCCTCTGGGAAAAAGTGAGGGTATACAAAGAGGATTTTTGCAACATTTTTCTTTTCTGTCCTATTATGTACAGCAACTGAAACTTCCCATCAAGTTCATCTAAATGCTTGTTTCACTTACCTGTATAATCCCCCTAATTTTTTTTTTTAGAGTATATACTTCAAAGTGCAAACTGCACCTGAGAAGAAGGCATAAAACACCAGGAATCCAGGAGCATAATTGAAGGAAATCATATAAGGATTACAGTGTATGGCAATCTGAAAATTAGCCAGAAGGAATAAGTTTTAGACCGCGAGCAAACAAATGACCAAACTCAAATTCAAAATAAAACAAACAAAAAAATTTGCTGTAAATTGCTGTCAGTGGTGGAACTAATGAAATATTAACTTATATTTAGCCTCTTCCAGATCAACACCTGCAGCTATTTCTTCCTAAACATCAGCCCTCAAAAATATTTGCAATATACTCTCACGCTTGTCAAATTCCTCTCTCTCTCAAACCCCCTTTTTTGCCTCATGTGCCAGAGGAAGAGGAAGCTGGATGTGGATTTCTGTGACAGAGTGGACAGGGCATACGTGCCAACCAGCCAGCCTGTCAGGTGTCTGTATCTAGGAGGGTAGCTGAGCTCTCTGTTACCTGTTCAGACCCAGATTTTCGCAAAATTCATAAGAACTATGGATCCTCATGTATTCTTCAATCAAATTTGGTTGAAATTGACAAATTTATATAAAAAGAATTTGCTCAGAAAAAAATGGCACATATAAAACGAGATGGAGCACAGCATAGAATCCTTAGAAAGAATGAGAAAAAGGAACCTATCCTGGGATATTTTTCAGAGGAGTGGTATATAGCAGATTTGGAAGCTAATTAATACTCACTACAGATTTAGTCCTGTATCCTTTCTTGGTAGTCCTGTATCCTTTCTTGGATCTGACTTTGCAAGAGAGATTAATTGCACTGCACTCCAAAAATACGAATGGTAACAGACTGGGAAAACAAGCCCTGTAGAATAAAAAGTGAGATGAGTGGATATGTTTAGTACAGAGATGGGAGATTATGTAAAGAAGTGCTTAATGAAGCGATCAATTGCTCTCTGTGCCGGGAAAGAAGAGATTGACTTCATTAGCAGCAAAAAAATCTGTATTAAATTAGTCAAGATTTCCAAAGCAGTGTGTCATCAGCTGCCATGAAGGCTTTTAACAGAAATTTACAGAAGCATAGTCTCTTGTAAAGACTTTCAGCTTTATGTTTCTGTCACTGCATCTTAAACCATTTTGTCTGGGAAGATTCTGGGGACACAGTAAGGATCACTACAGTTACAGCAGCACAGCTTGGGCCCCATTTGCATAATTTGCTAGACTTCTAAAAATGTCCTCCACTGATAAATCTGAGAAAAATCCAGTCAAGAAAATGTGAATCTTGATGTAGGCTTCAGTTACTTTAGGCTCAAGATCTGAATGCATGAAAAGACTGTGCTTGTGTATTTCAACATCTAACAAGGAAAAATGCTTCTTGTTCATGGTCTCAGTTTTATCAAGCCAGTGAAACAAATTCAATTCAAAAAAGTAAAAAATTTTTTTTTCCATTCTGAGTACTCCCATCTAAAGATTAAAACAACAAAAATTAAGCTGTATGTATGTATGTAATAATTTCCCAATAGATATTAATACTGAATTTTGTTTAGTAGTTATTCCTCTCTTCAACCTCTCCCCAAATATTTTTTTAAAAATCTAGTAAGTGACGAGGGAGGCATCTCTTCATTTATGGAGAAATGATTTTAACCAGTCATTCTCTACAGAGCAAACTGGTCTCAAACACTTTTTTTAAAGCAGTTGTTTTATTCTGTTTTGTTTTGTTTTTTGCCTGGAACGTAGTAAAATTTCACTCCTGCAAATCTGATCGCATGTGGACAATCCTTAGTTACCTAAACATTTACTAGTTTCAAGGGAGACTTTTGCATGAGTAAAATTCATGAGCAAATAAATTCAAAGTTCAGGACCAAGAATCACATTCTGAATATAAGAGTGGAAAAGCAGATTATTTCTTGCTTGTTACATGACAATGAAAGTTGTACTACAAGATGCTATATATGATTTTTTAAATGGAGAAACTGGGATGCAGTTGACAGCATTTTAAAAAATTGGATTGCAATAAAATCATGTTAAATTAGCTTATAAATATGTATTTCATTCATGTTAATTCATCCATTCATTGTTATACATAAATGTGTATGAAATTTGAGGGTTGGGTTTTGAAAAATAGAGAAAACCAGAATTGTGCCCCCTTTTACATATGAACTTCATATTTAATGAACACATCCATTTCTTGTCCTTAATATATTAAGTCTGATAATAGTTATTTTATGACATCAGTCCTGAAAACCAAGGTACTAACTGAACGATCATTCCAAACTTGGAAATAACAAAGGAATAAATAGGAGATCTCTCATATTAGTGTTCAGAATAAATTGTATTTAATGTGGCAATTGAAAGGTGGATCAAAGGATCAACCAAAATGCATAATACCCCAGTTGTGTAGTGAAGTCTGCCAGCATTATTCTCTTTAATCTGTTTATTCTCTTTTATCTATTTAATTTTCCAGGAAGAAACCTCTCTAAATCCAATGCTTTGAAAATCTGAATAGTGGTACATCAGCCACCTTGTTTGGCAGCTCTCAAGTTGCTCTGACTGGTAAGGTTATGTAGCCATCCTTGTAAGAGGATTTGGGGGACTCAGAACCCTTATTACACGCATTTCCGTAAGTATACATGAGTAGTCCAATGCAAACAAACACAATAACTCCCATGCAAAATGTGCAGATGGATCTGAGGCCCAGAATCAAATCTATAAGATGGAGGAAAGGAAAGAGAGGAAATTCCACAATAATGACTGGAGCATTGTCAGAGGAAGAGTAAAGGTGCCAAGGCAGCGGCAGCAGCTTCCTGAAGGTCAGCCCTGAGCTGCACCATTTAAAGTTATCATGTTTGGTTTCAAATTCATTACACACAGGGTCAAAGGATGAAGAAGAACCTCTCTAAGAGGACAGTGCAAAATTTGCCCCATCACACCAAGCCAAGATTAAGTTTGTGACCCCAAAACCTGATGCATTACTTGCGTGTTCAAAAGATCTCAAAATCAGCAAATGCTAAAAATCTCTCTGCTAAAAATTTCAGTGCCAAAAGCCATACAATTGACTCAAAGTAAAAAGCATTTCAAGTGAATCACTCCTCCGGGCAAGCCCAGACAGGACCCTGTTAAGTATCAGTTGGCCATCATAATGGTTATCTCTCTTTAGGAACTTCATTGTCAACAGAACCAACAGAGACCAATTTCACTTGTTGGGCCCAGACCTGTTCTCCTTCCTGGGGTAAAATTCCCACAGGTAGCAATGGAAATTCCGCCTTTAAGATCTGGGCAGCTCTTCCATTTGTGTGTAAGAGCTGAGTCTTTTGTAGACAACAAATAGCTACACATGTCTTGATATTTCTCTGGATTTTGTCCTAGAAAGACTAGAGAGACTCTAATGGACGGTCTGAAGAACAAAGGGTAAAAGAAAATTAAAAAATGTGGCTTCCCTCCCTTGATGGATTTTATGCACCAACTTACCAATCCTTCCTCTACACTGTTGAGTCAAGTTACTCAACAGAAGTTTTGCCCAATGCTCAAATTATATTTCTGCCATTCCTAAATTTCAAATGGATAATTCCTGAAAGGCATCAGGAAAAAAGCACTGATTGGCTGTAAGAATTGGAGGTGACAGTTCTGTCACCAACAGAGTGCAGATGACTTCTCTTACCTACAATAAGCCAAAAGTGACAGCATGAGCTGGAGCACCTTCAGCTAAGCAACATGAATTCCAGCTTATGGGAATATATCAGTTGACCAGTTGTTAGCTAAAACTCTCTCCAGTTCTCCAATAAGTCAGGATTGTCCACTAAATTCAGCCACTGGCTCCCTTAAAATGGAAATCAGCTGATGATCAGGCGGTTTCCAGAGCACTAGTAGAAAGACAACCAATAACTAAGGTGTTGAAAACACCTTAGGGGAGCTGAAGCCGAAGAGGAGGAATTTTATCTGTTTACATGTCTTTCTATAATTCCCATTACTGAATTCATAATATCATATTCAATCTAGAAAGCCAAGCATCCTCCAACTTCAGGATTGTCATACTTCAACCAGAACTCAGAGATTTACCTTCTAGCTCTGTTAAATGACCCACTTGGAGGCAGTGGTCCTCACTGAAGGGAAGTGTATCTGGTGGGACAATGTTTTGCAAATCTTATATAAACTATATAGCACACGTTATAAAACTTACCCATAAACATTTCAGAGACCATCTGATGTAATACAAAAGAAAAGTGCTGCTTACAAATAATCATTGAAATCTTGCAGCTTGGAATGTCTCTGTTATTTCATTGGCCCAACTATCCTGCATTTATTTTCAGCAGAAAACACTGCTTTGTACTCCTAAAAATTACCATGGGTTTGTTTGGGTGCCAAACCCCTCCCATTTTTCAATCCCCCAGACAGCTGAAGCAGAGAGATGCAGCAATGGCAAAATGCTTCCTTGCCTCTGTGAAATTATGTGGATAATGGGATTGATTTCCATGAAGCTCTTCACAACATTCATTCCAGAAACTGCTGTCCAAAATCAACAGAAAAAACTAAGACTCTTATCCAATGTAATTAGGGAATAACCTATATTTTAATATTTACATATTTAATTTCATTAATAAAATAAAAGTAAAATGCATGTTGTAATTTTAAATTAACAAATAATGAATAATTAATACAAAGTATCTTCCATGTCATGAAAGTAGTTTTATAATGAAATAACAGTTGCACCACAGGTGTGAACAAAGCCAAGCCCAGTCTCAGCTGTCACCAAGATAACAGAAGGACTCCCTTGCTACAATCAAACGGTGAAAATGTTTCATTTTAGGCTTCAGGGATTAGCCAATATTAGCCAAAATGCTGACTTCTGCAGAGTTCTTTTGATTGGAAGATGAAAAATATAGAGGCATATAAAGGGTTTTTTTTTCCTGGAATCTAACAGAAAGAGAACAACAGCATTAAGTCAGTCAACAGTGTGCTTAGAGAACTCTGATGATTCCCTTCTCCCCATATTATTACAATCAGTTAATTCCCTGACACCACACAGCTTAGCCTTGCTGTAACTTCCCAGCCACCACTGTTAAAGACTGCATTTCCACTTAGACTTTTGGCAGAAAGGATGCCAAACATAGCTACAGGGCCAAATCAAGTCTCCAGCTGCCTCTAGTTCACCATCTGATAGATCCTCCAGTATAACAATTCCATCTCTAGAACTGCTTTTCCTTCCACTGAACCTGGCAAAACATCACTGGGACTAACACTAGAAGTGCAGACATTCACAACAGGTTCAGGCAACCACCTTTTATAGACAGGGTTGAAAAGAAAAACAATCAGAAAGTATGATATAATTACAGGGTAATAAAACTATAAACATTGTTAATACATTAATTTAACATTTGGATTTTGCATCTAGGTGTACAAATCCACAGATGTGCAAGTGTTACCATTTTAGGTTGGAGAAAGTAATTTTTTTGACTGATGCCTATCAACAGACATGTTTCTTTTCAGCAGTGACAGAGGAGAAAAGATATCAGAAATATTACCGAGGGAAGTTCATCTGAGTTACACAGTAAGCAACAAAGATAAAATAAAACCTCCCATTGTGTCATAAAGATTTAATTTATCTGATTATGAAACACACCTTACTGGAGGAAAATTGTTTATATAAAAATTAGGAAGGGCAAAATGCTACTGCTACCATAAGATGTGTCCCTGACATCCTACTTTCTGATTTCTTTCTGAATATTTGTGCGGAAATTCTGAATCCCTTGAAAAATATTGTTTCAGATGAGACCCATAAAAAGCATGATTCTCACAATTCTCCTGGCTAAAACTTTGGTATTCTTATAACAAATTTCCATGGACAGCAGAGGGAAGATAATTCTGGCCTTAATTTTGAAAGCAAGGAAGTCAGCTAATAACATTGTGAAGAGATGGTGCTTGCAGGAAGGGACAGTGCAACACAGAAGGTCTGTAAAGGGTTGGGTGGGCGAGAAAAAAGGTGAGGGGACAGAAAAAGGGGAGAGATGCTGAGTTTGACTGTTGAGCACAAGAGGAAGACTGCAGGAGTCAGGGATATCTGTGTAATTTGGAGACATGTCAGCTAATCACTCACCAAATTCAGAGAAGGACCAAACTTTACAGCCAACAGAAAACACACAGAGGTTTGTCAGTTGTTGGTTTGAATAAAGTGAAAAACATAAGTCTCTGAGAATACCAGACATTTTTATATCCAGAATAAGACTGTGAAACTTTTTTAAAATTTGTCCAGTTTAAGCTACCTCTTCAAGGAAGACACTCTGATACTCCTTGGGAACTGGACATGCAACTGTTCTTCTTTTACTTTTACTTTGTACTTGAAAAATACAAGGAAAAAATGCTTTAAATAAAGGAAGAAAAGCATTACTGTTTAAATGGCTTATCCTGTGTGTTGAAGAGAGAGCTCTGTTTCTTTTTCTTGTTACAACAACTGCAAAGCCGCCATAAAGCACTCCACCCCTTATTTAAAGTGAGAGTTTCTGGATACGAAACTCATCGGACCAAAAGCCAGTTATACCGCCCACAGAAGACGGAGACGTTCCAACTATGCTCTATTTCACTTATCAACAATAATAACTGTAATTAACTCGTGGTTCTGCTGAAGTCTGAAAAGTCTGTTGCAGTTTAGGAAAAAACAAACCAACACCAAAAATCCAAGCCCCAACCAACAAACCTCCTGCAAAGCTATATTAAAAAAAAAATTGATATCTGCACTGTACTGTCAGGAATCCTGTGGAAGCTTGTAAGGAATAATCTTGAACGCCTGATAGGTAGGAGAGAAACTTCTGAGCGACAGCAATAAGGTGAAAACAAGTAAGGTATAAAGATAGCCGTTAGAGCAACAAAGTTTAGAGATTACCCTGTCTCGTGGAATGGAATAAATGTATGCTGCTGTGAATTTCAATGTATTCTCCAGAGTTTATGTGTTGTTTTCCTGCATAACTGTGTATACAAGTTTATCATAAGCACTATATTTTTCAACCGATCGAATTACCCTTTGCAGATTATCACTTTGAAAGCTCATTATTGAAGAATAAATAATCAGGATGTCTGATCAGAGAACACATTACACGAGTCTTCAATGCAGGCACCGGTCTTTTCAAAAGCCATTTTACCTCCAATTTCCTTTGGGGAGAACATGGTGCTTACTTACTTTTCTCACAACAACAAAATGTCAGCTTCAAACAACATTTGAAAATAATATTAAAAACTGGACAAAAGTGGAAACAGTTGAAAAACTGCAGGTTTTTACATAAAATTTTATCTTGTCAACTCTTTCAAGAGTTACTATGCAAAGGATAACAGTGCTCTTTGCTAAAATGAATTCACTGAAAATAATATTGCCACAGTTACTTATAAATATTGTTATAATTTTTTACTACACCACCTAAAAAGCAAACACAAACTAATTTTAAAAAATCTATGGAGAACTCAAGTCAATAATATATTCTTATAAAAATTTTTCAGTGTGTATATAAAAATACATATATACACACATAGATATATAAGTGTATTTATATAAAATAGCAAAACTCAGCCTTACCTACAGTGAAAAATCTTGCAGTCATATAAGAACAAGGAGCGAAGCCCTTACTCATAAAGAGAATCAGATCACAAGAGGGAAGAAGGTGAAATCAGGAAGCTAGTTCCTACTTGAAAAACCACAGCTCTGAGAAAGGCTGTAAGTTTGTCTATGAATCAGCCAAACATCTGATCTCTGGTGGTAATTAAGTACTGGAAAACAAATTCATCTGGAATCTTTTTGTGGAATAGGAGGTAGGGATAAAATAGAAGCCACATAAAATAGCAAAGCTCAGGAGCTTTTTGTAGATAACTTCTATAAATTATTTAATAATTCCTTGCTAAAAATTAAAGACTATTGAACTCAAAGTTTTAATTTTAGCTGCAGATAGTACATTTGATTTCCATAAGTAAAGGGGAAAAAAACAGAATTACTGAAATGGTAGTGTTATATTTTTTAAAACGAAACTGCTCCAATTGAAAATATTTATGTGCATTTTTACCATAGACAGAATGAGCAGCTGAAGTGCAGGCTTTCTGCAGCCTTTCTGCAATACATGGATAGCACAGATGTTTCTTCACAAACTGACAAGTAATACAAAATACAAATCAAAGCTGAGGCACTTCCGATTTTCACAAATGCAACAGAAAGGAAAGGTAAGTCTAGGCAAATCCAGTTTTCTTGCTCTCCAAGTGCTCTGTAAATAAAGTCTAATTGATGATGACTGTGACACTTCTATGCAAATGAAGAAGGAAATAAGCATGTACTTGCCCCATTTTGTATACGTATTTATGTATTATGGCTTTATCTTCTGTAGTGTATCTAAAATTGCTTTAACTGACTGTAAATATGAAAATTACTTAGAGATCTTTAGGTATTTTAACATCTTTTGGATACATATTACAGGCAGATGCTAAAAAAATCACAGAAGGAAATAGTCTTTTTATTGTAAGTTATTTAATTAATTCAAAGTAAATAGAAGAACCAATGCTGCACCTTCCCAATGGTGTATTTTCCTCTAAAATCAAAAGTATATAGAACTGGGCTGTTATATTGGCCCACTTCAGCCTGTGTATGTTCAAATGTTACTCTAAGATTGGGAGGATGTTTGTGTCCTTTACAGCTATCAGATTCTCAGCTGTGAAGTGGCAATTTTGTGACTTTGCAACATCCAATAACTTCTTATGGTCCCAAAAGCAACTGATAGTTGCAATCACCATATTATTACTTTTCTTTCAGTCAGCAAGTCCCTCTAAGAAGCATTACAAAACCACAAAGAAATATTACAAGGTACTGAATGGTAACAAGTACACTAACAATTGTACAAAAAGATAATTTTAATCTACTCTGACCTGCTGAGAATGTGAATGATACATTCTGGGTTTGCTCTTCCCGTAATAGATTTTAAGGGAAAGGCAGTGCCAAAATGCTGAGCAACTACAGGTCCTTATCGCAGAAATGTATTATTAGAACAGACAGCAGTCACAGAGAAACATAACACAAACTGCACAGTTTCCAAAAAACCTTGCAATGGATGACTCTAAGAAGGAAGAATACAAAAAGTACTGACTGTGCAGAGAATAAAGTGACACATGAGGAAAATCAAACTTTCAAAAGGAGGTCATGAACCTTCTTGACAACATGGAAGAAGAAGAGCTTGTCACAGAACTTTGCAGAGGGAAAAATAATTTCAACAGGACAGGCCAAAAGATAGTGCAAATTTTTATTGCTCCAAAAGAGCGTGCACACTTAACGCAAGAAAGCAGACTTGTTGGAAACAAGCTACAATCAGTTTTTGGGGCACTTTTCCCTTGAGTAGCACAGCTGGAGACTGGACAGTGTCGAAGAGCAGCTGAGACTGGCTTTGCTGGTTAGAGCAGGGTGCCAGTAAGACGAAGCTGTGGGTTTAATCCCTGTAAAGCCCTTTGCTTAAAAGTTGGGTTTGATAATCATTGTAGGTCCCTCTCAGCTCTGGATATTCTGAGAATCTGTGGTGCCAAGTGGAAGTGCAGGATGGTAAGGCCACTGTAGATTTTTGCTTTTGAGGACATTGGACAGTCATGACTCCTTTCCTGGCCTCCTATGGACAGTACCACCTCCTGAATATGATCCCACCCTAAGGCATAGTCCAGTTCACTTTTCATTCATGAAAAAATTATTTTCTTTCAGTTCTAATTTAGATCTTTCTTAGATGAAGCAGATGCTTGCTCTCCCCTACTTCAACCCACAGCTAAGCTCAAGGTCTGTTAATGTCTCTGACATTCTCATCAGTAGCCTATTAGCTTGATTATAGGTCCAGTAGAATCATCTGTTAAGACATGAAATAAACCCTTCCATTCATCATCTCCAACTGCAGATCTTCAGTCTGAACATGCAGAGACCAGACTCAACTGCACACAAATAGTATAATTTATTATATAGTATATCCACCTTCACACACAGAGGCCCCCATCAATCAGAGGAGGAGACCCCTAAGGGATGTAACTGGGGAATAATAATTCCTTGGTTCCCCCAAGGCAGTCCATCAGAGGAGGGCTGCCAAACACAGACCTTTCCATTCAAACACACAGAGCAGAAGTACTGGTTATGGGAGGATATCTTGAGTCCTACAGCAGCACATAACTTGAGAAGAGCCTCCCATGGTCCCTGCTGCCTACTCTGAGCAGCCCATCCATTCCTCAGGTATCCTCATGCATCCCAGCACGGAGCTTTGCTCACTGTCACCGGTTCCTCTTCAGTAATGAGGTTTGCTCTAACCACACCCAGTTTCCATTACAGCTAGATTGTGTTTTTATTCCTTATCATGGCTGTGTGTAGGTGGATTATGAAAGGTCCTGGGCACCTCTCTGTTTTGAATAAATTTCACTGTTGTACACTGGGGCTTGGAAGTGCTCCTGGAACTGAGGGCAAAGCCAGTACACAGTGAAAGGATGCCTAACGGTTGCCCTTGGTAGGAGGGCTGGATTTTATTTATGCTCTATCAATAAGCCTTGCACATCTTCTCCCCCCTCCATTTTTAATATACTCCATGGGCTTAGACTCCATTCTACAATGTCTGCAATGTGAGAATCAACTGAGGTTTCCATGCGAGAATCGACAGAGCCTTCCACATAATTCTACAGAAGATAGTAAACCACATTTTTTCTGCTGCTTTTTCTAGAGCTAACTTACCAACTTGTACTCTCTCCTAATCTATATACCATCATATCTATTTTCCTATAGAGATGCAAAATATCATTGGTGGCAGGAAGTCTGTACATAGATAATTATTTCACCTATTTATGAGTCTTATGGCCTTCAGTCCTTAGTACCATGATCATTTCCTTTTCTCCCCTAGGAAGTTCTTATTGATGAGATGACAAAAGTTCTGTCACTCCAGTGGAAGAGAAAACTCAACATCTGTTCCATTTGTCCTCTTCTTTTAATTTTCCTCAAAATTGTCCAATCTTTGCAATTGTGTTACTGGCGCCCATTTTTGTTGTTGTTGGTTGGGGTTTTTTTTTGCTTTTTTCATAAGGGCTAGCCATGACTAAATGATGACAGGGAGGTGGGTCCAGTTATGCTTTATATTTATTTTTATTCCCCTCATCTGATTAGCAGCATCCAGGGAAGAAGATTAGGAGGATATTTTGTGCATGCTGGAATTTTCAGAAGCATATTTATTGTATGAAATTACTTTTGGAGATTTCTAACTTAGCTGAAGAGCAAACTGCCTCCCTGATAATCTGTTGTTTAAAAAGAAATATATGTGGGATATGTAGTGTTATAAATGGACACAAATCTCCGTTGAGATTCCACTCCAAAAGGCGCATAGCTCAACCCAAAGAACACCATGGCACATATCCACCATTCTGGAGATGCTTCCACATACCTGAACCCACATCTCATGTGAAGAGACAAGCCAGTGCACAAAGGTGGTTGGTAGGTGTTTCACAGCATCAGGGATTCCTTCTGTCACTAAGAGCATGTAAGCTATTCTTTCTGAGCTGGAAGTAGCAAAAGCAGCCCTGTGTAACTCCCCAGAGGTGAAGGAGCAGCACAAATCCTGATTTGGACTTGGTGAATATCTGTGGGCTGTCTCCTCAAAAGTACTGCAAGGCCACGCACAGGGCCAGTCCCAAACCCAGGCAAGGACTGCTTTCCTTGAGTCTGTCTGGTATGTGACAGATGGACTTAGGCTGTCTGGAGGCCATTAGGTGCACTTAGACATGCTGCACACAGGCTGACTTCAAATTCACTAGGTGGAGTATAAGATCTGAAAAACTTGCTTATTTCCAGGCATTTCTCCTACACCTGAGAGTACTGTAACAGCAAAAAAAATATCTTTCCTACTTGCAGCTGAGTCTCTTTTGCAGTAAATATTTCAGATACTCCTTGTTTTCATACAGGACAGTCATACAATTCTATTTGTAAAAAGTCTAGCAAGCCAGAAGTGGGCCTCCTGTGTCCCTTAAAACACTCTATCAGCATCCATTAGCAAACAACATTTAGCAGATAGTGAGGCTTTCTATAAGATTGCATCTATTATCCTGGGCTTTTTGTTTCATGCTTTAGGCTCTCACATAACTTGTTCATTGTGTTATCAAAAATTTGGTAAAATTAAAAAAAACCTCCTTAACACCAATGTAGCCCTAAGAAGCAGGCATTCTAATTTTGGCCAGAGGCATGGGGGAATAGCTCCCCCCAGATCCATGCATATTGTGTACCTGAAAGTTGCTGTTTATATGTATTCTGCATACATACTCACTGATTGTCCCAGACTAAACATGTATATGATAATAATTTCCCTGAAATCATTAACACATTTTCCCTCCCCTTTACACATGCATTCTTCTGTCCTCGGGGTCACTCTGGTGGTCCCTGGTGGTTGGAGACCCCAATGTTCCAGTTGACCTGGCTGAGTTGGCAGGGCACTGGGGCTGGTGAACTTCCAGCTCTCCCTCTTACACAATGGGTATTGTGCATAGGTCAGCAGTTTTAGAGAAGAGGGATTGTATTAGCTCACCAGGTGTAGACAATTTATCATCTGGTAACAATTGCCAAATGGGACTATTCTCATCTTATGGCATCCCAGTATATCTTGGTAGGTAAATACTGCCAAGAGACACAAATGTTGACACACGTGATTTGCTTTTCAATGACAGAGAGTTAACAAACTCATCCCCTTTCCACCACCAGTGTCCAACAGGTAGGACTGATATTGGCTGCCAACACATAAGATATGAACTGCTCCAGTGCAATTGTCGCTGTTCTTTGAACACAGAAATTACATAAAAAGCAGAAACAACAGCTTCTCAGCTGTGTTGTTTGAAATAGGTAAATAAGTTTGTCCAAGATGGGAAAGTGACCGTGAATACCAGTTTGAAATCTAATTCTAAAGAGCTGGGTGATCTTCAAGACTTCTTTTGTCCTAGGCCATCTACTGATTATTGACAAATCACAGACCCAGTAACTACAAATATCCTGGTGACTCATATCCATTGAAAATCCCTGGCATGCAACATCTAACAAGTAAATCCTCAAATTAGCTTAGTCACTGTATCACCAAGGGAGGCTGAGAGTCTTGCAAAAGAATTTTACATGCATTGCAGCATGTGGACATGGGAAAATACATTCTATTTTACTAAAATCCTTCCATGGGACATTGAAAAATCTATGGGTTTTCTTGATTTTGTTAGATAGACCAGCTGTGTGAGGAAAAACAGTTTTGCAGGAAACCATAAAACTGTTGAAGTTAAGATAGCAAAACTAGCATTTTAAAAAAAGAGCGGGGTGGCCCATAGAAATGGCCCAAGTATAAAAAGTGTCAGACTTACAAGGTGTTATGGTATGAAATGATATCTCCAGGGCAGAGGTGTTATAATATGGATACAATAGCTTGATGCCTATTGACTACACAAAGGGGAATTTGGAGTTCCCAGTTATTAAGGGATGGTTTCAAAAACACACAGGTTACATGTAATAGTGAGGCGGGTTGATCAAGAAAGCATCAAGCTGGGAACTTTTCAAAATATTTCTGTTTCATCAGAAAATGACCATTCATTACAGTAAATATTTGCCAGGAAAATGATGTCTGTTCATGTAGTTTTCACCCAGCTTTCCAGAACATTTGGTTTAAAACTTTGAACCCAAGATTATTTAATTTGGAGAAACGTCTATATTGTAAGTAAAACTAAACTGAATTTCTTTAAACTTAAAAATCTTTTGTGTGCAAGTTGTCAAACCTGATGGAGAATTCTAGTCCTATGAAAACATCTCTAATGATATAAATAATTGTTGCTTTTCAATGTTTATTTGTAAAAACAACACATATGCTTCTTTTTGGAAGAAGTTAAGTGCTACTTAGTTCATTTGCAAGTTGTACTCCTCATCCTCTGATTAGAAATTATTATGTTAGTTAGGTTTGTCTATTAAAGGACAAAGACAAATACAACTTCTTTGTCATTGCAAGGGGAAGGCTAGAAACCTTCTAAAACAGAAGCCAGACATAAGTCTTTTAATTTCACTATTACATGTCCACCCTAACTCAGCACCACCATGCTGTTTAGACACCTGCCTATAAAAACAGAAATAAAAATTAAATAAAAATCTAAATCAGTTAAAGTGGAGCCTGAAATGGCTCAGTGCAAGCAGTTGAGGTTCGGTACATAAATAAAAATATGGAGTACAATATTTTTTAAAGCAGATAGAGGGAGGAGAAGGAGAAAAACCTCATCTGCAAGGAGTATTACATGAGTAATCATGCAATTAAAATCTGTGGGATAATTCTGGGTCTGTTCCACATGCTTTGCACCAGCTCCAGTGGTGTTACACACTTCAAAACCTACCTCAGCTACCCATCATATTCTGCCTTTGGCATAAGGACATTTTTAAACATTCCCTCCTGAGCTTTTGTGTAAGGGGCAGGGCCAGTGAAAGTGAATGTGCTTTGAGACACTCAGAGTATCCAACTAGTCTCACTTCTAGGTTGGTCCCTTGGGGACAAAGGCTGTGGATGTTAATTTCACTATCTCATGGCTACTTTAATTTACACTGGCAATTGTTATCAGGTAGCATCAAAATATAGCACATAAATATTATGAACCAGAGAATAACCACAGGAAGAAAACAAGCTTCACTTTGTGCCGGCAGGTAAGACTGTTCTTGAATGCAAAACTAATAGACTGATTCTTTTAAAACAAGTCTCTTCCTTAGATTGCAAGGCGATATACGAAAGGAGCTGAGTTTCTGAGATTCAGCTGACTGAATCCACTTAACTCATGCTGGCTTAAATAAGCCAATACTTGACCAAGGAATGTGAAAGGAGGAGACAGAAAACAAAAAGGATGATATTGATTCAACAAAATGTTTTCTTGAAGATAAGTGATGCTATGCAAAGGGCTTTGCTTCTGTAAAAAAGTTTGTAGCAGCATGAATGAGTTATAACAGGGAAGAAAACAAGGAGGGCAGGTCTGCTTTGCCACCTTGAGCACTTTCTTGCAAACCCAGATTTGCATCCCACCAAGAACCTTGAGTGATGTACCGGAAGCTGTACAACAGAACACAGCATTGTCGCAGTACCACAAAAATCTTAAGATCATTGGACATCTTAGAGATTCCTAGCCAGCCAGATATCTCGCTGAAATCCAAACTTTGCATACTCCTTTGTCCTTCCTGACCCTTCCCACAGTGCTAAAATTCCCAGAGCTCTATGATCCACTGTCAGCAGGTACCAAATTGCACCTTTTAGAAGGAAAAAATGCTGCTTGCTCCTAGAATTGAAAATTTTACCCAAATAGTGAGTGGGAAAGGTTATCTGGAGGGAAACAAAAAAGAAAATAATTTCTGTAATGAAGGCTGTATTCCAGTTTGCAGCTTTTTCTGGTAGTATAACACATAAGAGCCTGCATCTTAAAAATTATGATGGATATTGGTCAGTTCTGGCCATTTCTCACCAGATATCCTCATTAAGTAATAACTACTAATTTAAAAATATTAGTAACCACATAAACTGTTTGACATATATCAGCAATCACTCTGAAACAACATGTTTTATTAACTGCTCAATTTATCCTGAATATCTGCACCAGTTACCTTACACAAGGAAATACAAAAAGCCTTAACATAATGGAGGGGTAAATACGTGTACAGGAGTATATATATATAATATTTTTATGTATATATTCACACTTGCACAGACATATACCCAAAAATAGTTCAGTGGAGTGTACTGAGTTTTCAAGAGAACTTGGCACTATTGAAAGTTTATTACAAATGAACCTGAAAAATGGTTGTCAAATAATGCAAACCAAAGCAAAGAACAACATACACAATATTAAATACTTTGAGCTTACTGAGTTGCTTGCTTGGACTTGCAGAAGAAACCTGAAAACTGAGATACAGTCAGTATGAAACAGCACTTAAGAGTTTTGTCTCCTACTAATGCATATTTTATCATTTATGTTAATTATGACTTTTCATGATGGGTAATCTTCAAAGAGGTATAGAAAAATCTGAGAGAGAGGTTGAGTATGAGGAATAGATTGGTTACAGTCACAAAACAAGGGATGGGGTGAGGAAACAACCTTGGCTCTGTGGGAGAAACACTCAACAACATGAGGGGGCTAAACATGGCCGTGAGTCAGAGACAAGGCAGATTTTCTCCTAGGGGAAAGGGAGGGGAACATCAAGGACTGATGCAGGAAGCAATCTGAAGGTAAGAGTTTGCCTGATATGGAGAAGAAGAAAGTTTTAGGAGATGTGTGAGCGGCAGAGCAGAGAAGCAATGACTCTGTCAAAACGAAATCTGAAAATTCAGATTTCGTGATCTCCAAGTCTAAGTCATCCCCTAGAGATTTGTATCCCTCACTGTTGGCTGTAGGTAGTGTATTAGATAATACCTACTTCAAGGTTTCAGGAGGAGCCCAAAGACAACTTGAAAAAAAAAATGAGTTTCCAGAAAATCAACTTATAAAGCATATTCAGGAAAAATGTAGAATTTTTCCTGGTGTTCACTGGTGCAATGTATCCCCAAGCTTGACCACCACTGCCTTAAAAGAAAGGAAGAGGAAAATGCTATTACAAGTCATTACACAAAGTCCTGATGTTTATAACCTTACAGTCTCCATAATAGTACAACCACTTGCTCAGTTTCCAGCAAACAGACACGAACAAACTGAAAAGGTATGAGATGACCTCAATCAAGAGGAAAAGTCACTGTTCACATTCATCCTTAGCTTGGTTAAAGAACAGAACAAACCTGGACTTTATTAAAGGACAGACTGCAACTGGTTGTATGTCAAAAGACAAGAGGCTACGAAGCAAACTCTTTGTCTGAGCATGTATCAGTCTTCCGAAGATACCACGGAGTGATGACTGCAGCACGGCCCTACTGCGTGAGCTGGGGAAGTTGCACTCAAAGAGAAGCAGGACAGAGAAAGGAATCAGATCCCCTTTGTCTCCTTTACTGTTAGAAAAGCTGCTTTTAGCCTGAATCTGTGGGAGTTCTTGTTAGGTATCACCTCCTGCTTCTCCTGATAAATGTACGAATACTTAGGCAGATGGATGTGAACCAGAAACAGTAGACAAATTCCCTTCTCGCACTTTGGAATGACAATGTGAGATAACTCCATCTCACTTTGTGGAACCTAATTCAAAGCTGAATTTTACTGAACACTTGAGTTTGACTATTCCTCATCTGCTAAAATAAGGTATATGGTGGCTTTCAATTTAATTGACAATCATGTTCAAGCCCTGTTAGTTGACCATTTAATGAAAAAGAGCATCAAATAGGTCACTTGATGATTAGTTCTTCCTGACTTTCAAAGTTCTTGTCATTTTCCATCAATATCAGAAGACCTTCTCATCATTCTATCTCCAGGAAATTTGGGATTCAGAGTGAGATAAATAAACAATCATTGCTGTGATGCATCTTATTTAGTATAACCAAGAACCCACTCCTGCGAGTTCCTTAGCAAAGGAGGCTTGGTGTTGTTCCATGTGAAGGCAAAAACATCCATGGGGCTTTCCCATGAAAAACACTGGACAACCATCATGTCTCTGCTTTTAATTGGCACCCACCCCTCTGTTGATTCCTGAGGGTTTTAAAATTAACTACTGTTGGTGGGGAGGAGTTAGGGTAACCTCTGAAATTGAGTCTTTCAAAGAGTTACATTCCAAGGAGCAGAAAATAGTATAGTTGTGCAAGATTATTGTATGAATACAATGGATTATTGTATGAATACAATGCGTTTAGCATAACCACTTTCTGTTAAACACAGCCCTGAAAAAAAGAAGGACTCTCTACTTTGCTTCTTGTAGAGAAACACAGAAAAAAAAAAAAGAAATTGCACATTAACAGCTCTTGAAGTTCCTTCATACTGCCATTTAGCTCACAGAAATTTATTAATCCTGTTATGACTAAAACAAAATGGTTAAAGAGGACTAGGAAATTGAAGTCAAATGCAGAGATACATAGCTTTCCTTTAGCAGATTAGGTGGCATTTGGAAATAGGAATCTCTATTATGCTAAGGCATGCTACTAGTACATTTGCTTGGCAAGAACATGTTCCAGAATAGTATTGAAAATTTTTCTCTCTGGTCACAAAACCTAGTTTTGTACAACAACAAATTCTGACAAGGTTCAGTGGAAAGGACCATTTCAAAACAATTTAATTTAAGCACTATTTTAATTTTGCATTGGCTTATGAGCTATGTTTTCTTGGGGTAAAAAATTGAGAAAAGCTAATATTAAATTCCAGAGCTGAAATACTAACTATGAGTAAAATACAAGCCTGAGCAGGATACAGAATTTCATTTATGCAATATTTACGCTTGCATATACTCCTCCAAAAAGTAGGGTAACATAAGCACGCCTGCTCTACACAAGGATAAACTTCAAAGGAAATGTTGAATTCTGTAGTCCACATTAATATTGTTACCTCAAGGTCTAACTCTCTCCCTTTTTTTGCATTTTACACAATAACAGTCTACCATTCAACTCAGCAAGAAGAAAAAACATCACAACAAGACAGCACCTATTCTGCTTGCAGGTTGCTTGTATTAAAAAATAATAATTGTTGCCTGCAATTTTATAAAGTACATGAATGTTCTGCAAACTAAATGAACAATTCCCCAGTAGGAGATTATAGTCTGCATAACACAAGAAGTTTGCTCTAGGTGCTATAATGGCTAATTTCTATTTCTTAAGTCTTAGCATATCCTGGGAAGGACACCAATTTTTCTCAAGCAATGGATACCTGCTTTTAATCAAAGAGAACAGTCACAAGATAACTTTATTGTCATCAAGTTTTTAATGCTATTAGGCATGGATAAATAGCACTACACAGCAAAGTCACAAATAAACCCAAAATCTACATACATTTCTTTTTGAGATGAGTACTGCATAACACACAGATTAAAGCATGTGTAAGTTTAAACATTAAGGAGATATTATTAATGTTGTTTTACAACATTAGTTTCAGTGAGATTCATCACATCCTTGAAGTGAAGAGTAGAAATCAATCTGTGTTTTCTCTGTGATAACTTAGTAATTTTTCACTCCAGAAAGTAATTCTCATATAAGGGTTCTCCTTGCTGGCGACGGACTTGGCATTTGGTGAATAATTTCTTACATGTGCTCTAAATTTAGAGTACAAATATAAAAGTCCATACTGGCTTTCATCCTATCAGTGTATTTGTACCTTACAAGAATTCTATTTACAATTTCCATCAACTTCTGCTTTTTATGTGTATTTCACATATATTTCAGTAGTAATTTCTCTCTTTTGATTTGTTAAAAACTGTTTTTCTTTACATTCTTTTTTTTTCTTTGAGGCAGAAGATAAAAAAGAATAGATCATAATTTTCTTTATCTGTGATCGATTAACTAGGATAACTGGGTGAGACTTTATATAAAACTGACAGCTAATAAATACAGATTTTACAGTGCCTAGGACAAGTGAAAATCTTTCTTGACTTAAAGCAAAATCCAGTTTGAAAGCAAATAATCTCTCAGAGCATTTACAATACAAATACTGCCATAAATGCATAAAAATCAATGAAGTCAATGATCCAGAAACTGTAGATAAAAATTTAGACCGGATGTCTAGGTACATAAACATTCAAGCTGAAAGAAACATAAAGTAGAGAATTAACTAAGAACAGCATCATTATTTTTAATAATTAGAAAGAAATGTTTCTAACCAAATGGAGGGTTCCAAACCCCATAACAGAGGATCAATAAAAAAAGAAAGAGAGGAATCAGTCAGAGGTTTGAGGCTGCTACAGCATACCCCTATATTCAGAGGTCACATAATCGTTTGGTTGGAAAGGCCCTTTAAGATCATCCAGGCCCAACTCCCTTGCTGTGATCGGAGACAACTTCCACTAGACCAATGTGCTCAAAGCCCCATCCAGACTGGCCTTGAACCCTTCCAAAAGCAGAGCTTTCTGCAAAGGACAAATACTTTTTTAACTTGGCATTTTTAGATGCCAGAATATGGTGAAAGGCCAAGTCCGAGTAACAAAAAAAATAGGTACTTTATGAGAAAATTGGACAGTTATGGGAAAATTGGCCAGTCTCCTAAAAAATTAATATTTTTGGCAAAATGAAAAAATAAAAAGACAAAAAAATGGAGTCAGGCTCTTTAGCCTCTGGGTTGAAACAACATACACAGAAAGTTATTATGATAACTTTTGAAAATATTTCCTCTGGGAAATATCAATACAGAGAATACTTACGAAGAAGAGAATTCTATATTCATTCTAAGTATCAATATTTTATTTCTATGTTGATTGGAAAAGAGAAGACATGTAAGAAGCACGATAAAATAGAAACCATAATCTAGAAAACAATACCACCTACTCCAAAAATTTCATGCCTGTAGTGCGGCTAATATAACATAATCATAGCAAAGGTATTTTAAGACATGGCATTATCAATATCAGCAGACCAAGAGCTGAAAGAACCAAAAATTATCTAAAATTGGGCCCTGATGGAGCAAAGCACTTAAATGTGTGCATAACCCCGGAGGCAGCAGCAGTCCAACTCACCCAGCAGCAATATGCAGCAACATGCCAGAGGACCTTGCTGAACACATTTCACACACTGGAAAACTCTCACTGACAAAGAAAATTACTCAGGCATTTACTTCTTTTTAGAATCTTCCTACACAAGGGTGCATTGTCAAGACAAAAAAAAAACAAACCAAAGACCAAATAGAAACCAAATCAACCCCTCTTTAAGAAGTTGGTAGGGAATCTTTTTAAACCCCAAAACATTGTGGGGCAGTACAAAACACTACTTCCTTTCTGCCTTCTTCCAACCAAGAAGTAAATGTACTCACTGCTCTGAAAACACTGCTCAGTTTTGAGGTGGGCAGCCCCTAGTGAGTTCCTGCTGCTGCACTGCCTGCTGGCAGCAGTACCCACTTCAGGGAGAGAGGCTCAGAAGCCCTAAAGTCACAGATTGCTTCTGCAATCCCGTCAGTGCATAATACAACTCTCAGTTTGCCCAGAAGGGTCTGAGAAGAGCTAATGTGATGTCACGGGACTAGCTAATGGACTCTGGCATAGTTGCTGCCCATTTGGGTCACATGTCAGGCTGTGATGCTGCATGGACACCTTTCAAGTCCAGTGGATGCTTCCAGGCCTTTCTCACCTGCCTCTTCCCAGCATGTTTTGACAGGCCATGGGTCAAAGTACAGTGATGAGACTTTGCTTTAAAAAAAAATCATGAAGTGAAGCACATTATTTAACTTCTTAGCAAAGTATAAGGAAATTATATATATACACTGTGTGGATAAGAAGTTGTTTTAGCATACACATCTTACTACTCTTGACAGGAGCATAATGCATAAACTTAAGACAAATATTTACAATTTAAATGTGAGATTAATTTATCCTATTTTTTCTTTTGTAGGTCATCTTTTGACAGCAAAATCATATCCGTCACAAAGTTCTCACCATTTTAATGTTATTATGTATTTTATCTTTATTTGCTAACAATGAACAGGAGTTATAAAATATTTCACTCATAAGAAAATTTATATTTATGTTGTTGTTTTAAATTAAAACCTACATGCCTATTTCAGATACTTTCCTTTTCTATGTCTTTCCCAATAGAGCACCTCAGTTCTGCTAAATGTAGTCAGAACAGAAATTTTGCTTACAACAATTCCAAAGATATCCATTAATTAAATTAATAAGTTCAAAGCCAAAGTACAATTCAAATGAAGACAACCAATCAGAATAAGTGATCACTTTTTAAAACCTTGGCATTGTATGTCTCTTTGGTGGATTATCTTTCATAGGCTTGAGCTTCAGGAAATTATTTGTACTACATGAAAATTAAATAAGCCTTAAGGACACAGCACAAACTGTAAATATAATGAAGTCTAATTCTTTACTGTCTTTATCATGCAAACATTAATTTATCAATGCAGTCCAGCAAGGATTTTTTTACCTTCTTGCACATAGAGATATTTCACAGAAGCCAATGAAATTTCTGTGAGGAGGGAGACTCAGTATAATCACGCACTTCAGGACTTGCTTACAGATTAAGATTTACAAAATACACTGCATACACTGTACATATGCACTTCCTGTACACACACAGCATTGAGCTTCTGCTGCTCTCCTCAATATTTAGTGAATTATTTCTTCTCTTCACTATTTTTGTATTAGTTTTTTGTAACTAATACAAAAAAGATTTGCTAACTAATTTTTAAAAAAACACTCCAATTTTGCATAAAGATATGTAGGATTTTTGCTCTTTTCACCTAAAAAGGAGAAGTAGGCATAACAGGTACTTTGGAGTCCTCTATCATGATGGCTTAGTGCCAGCAGCTAACAGATCATACCTGAGGACAACAAGAAGTTAATTACTGTGAATAAACCTAGTTCTTTTTATGACTCATTCACTCTCAATGAGGATTTCCTTGTCCCAACTGTTAAAAGAGTACAGTCATTTCACTTTTGACAATTAATACAAATTCCAGAGCTCTGCTGCCGTCAGAATTGACAATACCCATCCAATGTTAAAACTTGAGTATTTTTTTCCAATTCCCAGAAGAGACAGTTGTATTACATATGCTGCTTGATCCTGTCTCTATTCATAAGAGTATTTTTCTGCTTGATGACTTTGACGCAGATGCCCTTGAGTTAAAACTGTTGCAATGTGTGGACTTTCTTCAGGGTGACAGAGAGCAAGGAATCTCAAGCATATCCTGCAGAACTTGAACAAGAGCTTAGAAAATTACTTTATAAATCTTTAGCATCTCAAATCACAGAGCAGACACATTTTGCTGGCTACTCCATAGCATGATGTCCCATTCCCTATTTGGCCCTCCTGAATACAATTTTGAAAGCTCTGCTTCAGGCTTGGTCTCATAATACAAGGAAGACATTCTGAATATTGTGCAGTGAATTGAGTCAACAAATCAAGAGCAGAGAGGAAAAATTGTGCTCTCACTGTATCTGGTGGCAACCCCCTGAATTCCCTCCCTCCCTCCCTCCCATAACGAAGCCAAGGAACAACATCACCTACAGAAAACCCATCTATCCTGTGATGGTTGAACTCTTTTTAAACAGAAATAGGTCTGCAGTTTTACAGAAGAGAGAGTTCTTTATTTCATTTTGCCAGGGCTGTATCTGCTGTGGGTCTCCCGGTAGAGCTATCACACAGGTATTGTTTGTCAGAGACTCCCTGCCACTCCTGATAGAGAAGATATGGCATCTATTGATAAATTTGTCTGCTTTCTCTTTGTGACAATAATGTTCTGCTACCATTCTTTTTTTCCTGATTTCATGCCATTTGCGGTGAAAAAATTTAATGGAAAAGAGTTTGAAGACATGGAAGAGAAGTCCTGAAAGTAACTGGAAATCATTTGTTACTTACAACAATTTCTTTATTCCAAGATAAGGAGCTTACATACCTTTACACATTCTATTACTTTATTCCTGTCCTGCAGTTAATATTATGTGCTTCAAAGACTGTAACTTACATAATTATTTTGTGGCATTTTATCTAGCCCTGATAAATGACCACAAGGAAGGGAGCACAGTAAATGAATTAATGAGATCCCAAGTTTGTGAGATTTTATGCTATGATTGTATGATTGTAAGATTTATAAGATTTCTTATTACTTTTGATGGTCTAGACAGCAACCTACAAAGCATCTACAGATGTGATTTTTCATTTTGTTATTTTATATATTAACTAACTATATATGAAGACTAAGCAATCATCAAAATAAGGTACAAATAATTAAAGTATTTTTCTGGAGAAGGTCAGACACTGTAACCCTCCCTTTTTAATTAAAGAAAATTAAGTTTCTTTAATTTAGAAATTAAAGTGACTAAAAAATCCATACGCAACAAAGATCGAAAGAGAAGAAGAAAACAAACAAACAAAAATAGTATAAGTGATCTTTAACGTCTTAGAAACACAGTTCACCCCCAAGAAATACTCTTGTGATGCAGAGTGAGTCAGTCACCAAGAACACGTTAAGACTAAGCTGCTGAAGTTGCTGTTCTATATTTTAGAAGGCTGTTCACAACCCAGTTCATTTCACTGGCACAAGACACACTCCCCACAGGTTACTGAGGGTAGTGGTTTGATGAAAAGCTTTTAACTAGATTTTTCACCCTGAAACCATACTGTGAATTCTCACTCTAATGTGCAGTGTTAATGCAGCCTCTTAAGAATGTTACAGGACAAAATATACAAGTATTCCCTTTTATTTTCATCTAAAATATCTCAAATAGGGTTTATGAATGTGGATGAAGATCCCTTGATCCTTCATTATGCAAAAAAACCCATCCCTCTCATTTTCTGAGCAGGAAGGATGGATGCAAAGGGAGACTAAAAGCATACCAACATTTTTTCAGCGCAGAGCACTGAGAAAATTATAAGGAAATTGTACACTGGAATCAGGGCAAAGGGCTAAGCATGTCTGACTTCCGTGAAAAACTGCCTTTGAAACAATATTCCAAGAAACCAAAATGGGACAGAGGCCTCAGAAATACCACATTCATACAGTTTTCATGATAGACATTCAAGGACAGAAAAATAATAAAAACCTGTTTATGTCTTTCAGGGCTTCCTAATACACAGTGAATGGGGACAGAGCGTCTCTTCCAGAGCACAGTTCAGATACCTTATGAAGAGTATCTTACAAGGAGCCACAGCTACACACAAATATTCTTCACAGAGCCATCCTTGAATGAAAACTAGCCTGCAAGTCACAGCTGTGTAATGCACTATCTTGAGAGCAGAAACAAAGATGTTCACAAATACATCAAAACTAAAAGACAAGCAGTTTTTCCACAGGAGGAGACAGACCCCAGCTGCATGTTGTACAGATAGCACAACTCTTATTTCCACTCTAGCTGCTGAGAGACATCATCCCTCATTAAATATTTTATTTCCTAATTTCAACCATACATTAAACCTAAGTGTCTTTAATCCAGGCAGGGCCATATTTTAAGCCTTATCTTTAATTGCTCCTTTGAGGCCTAGCAGTGGCACAACTGGCACAGGTTTGTGAGGCAACACCTTTGCTGAGGGCAATGCCTCCTGAGCACAGCTCACCTGCACCCACACCAGGACTTCTGACTAAGGGATGATTAATACCTGTAAAAAGAGATAGACTTCCTCTTGAACGTAACAGGGGCTTAAAGCAAACATTAAAGGGCAGTGACAATAGGAGGGTAATCACCTGCACCAGTGCACGTTAACCAGCTTATTGCACAATCCTAAATCACAGGAGATAAGACTTTGCCCAGGAACTCAATGAGATGTAAAGGTATGGGAAAATAATGTTGATTCATTACTTTGAAGGGAGAAGACAGATGTTCAATATGCAAAGTGAATCCAAGCGGTTTTGGCCTTGCATCACTTCCTTTGGCAGCATTCTTGTTCCTTTTGTATCCTTTGATATGAAGTAGCTCTGATTCAGATTGATTCCAACTCAGTTTTCCCAGAAAATGCAATGTGTTTCTATCTGTTGTATGTATCTCAGTTGATTGCCAGGACTCTCTTTCCAGATACAGTTTGAATCCCAACTAAGAAAAAGCATCAAGATTGTCAGAAACAGAGCCATGCAGATTATCTCACTGAAAAAAGCGCAAGAAATTTGGGTGATGGACTCATTATTGGGTCATTGTTTTGATTCTGGCTCTGAGGGCACCAGTGTGCCAGAAACACCAGACCTACTGATGATGCAAATTCTAATTTCTCAGTCAGTTCCCCATTATTAGATATACCACTTAGAACTCTGATTTTTTCAGAAAAATACCTTGTATCTCAGGTTTTGCTTGATTGCTTTCCCATCTACTTTGAAAGAGTTAAAATGCCATAATTTCACCATGCATTGCTAGGCTTGAAAGTATTTTGAGGTAACATGGATTTTCCATATGGCAACAAGAACAAATCCATCTTTCTACTTCTGCTTGCAATGTCATATGTATAGCTGTCTTTGTAAAGGTGTACATAATAAAGGTATAGGTAATAAGGCAGCAGAGATATTTCCAATCAGAAGTCTTGTTGTGTCCCTTGCATAAGATGACAGTTTTATATTTTTGTATATGGCTATATTTAATAATACACTTATATTAAGTTGTAAAATCAGTTCAGAAGAATGAATGATTCAACATCCTCTTAGATGGAAAAAGTTGTACAGAGGGCTGTTGGTACAGCTTAAAATATAAGACTTTGAGCAAAAAAGCCCCAAACATCCAAAATGAAGGGGTTTGGAGTGAAGCCTTGTTCTGTCCTTGACCATATTTCCCTGTTTCCCTCCTTCTTCCTCCTAGACTGAAGTTCAACAGCCTCATCTCATCCATATAATAAAACTTCCTTCCTTCCTTCCGCCACTTCCTTCCTTCCTTCCTTCCTTCCTTCCTTCCTTCCTTCCTTCCTTCCTTCCTTCCTTCCTTCCTTCCTTCCTTCCTTCCTTCCTTCCTTCCTTCCTTCCTTCTCCGCCACTTCCTTCCGCCACTTCCTTCCGCCACTTCCTTC
Organism: Geospiza fortis; assembly: GCF_000277835.1. NCBI lineage: Eukaryota > Metazoa > Chordata > Aves > Passeriformes > Thraupidae > Geospiza > Geospiza fortis. The sequence continues at coordinate 217,559 of NW_005054379.1, read as the reverse complement.
CGCCACTTCCTTCCGCCACTTCCTTCCGCCACTTCCTTCCGCCACTTCCTTCCTTCCGCCACTTCCTTCCTTCC
>NW_005054379.1:194852-216958 GCF_000277835.1 Geospiza fortis | reverse complement strand
TCCTTCCTTCCTTCCTTCCGCCACTTCCTTCCTTCCTTCCTTCCTTCCTTCCGCCACTTCCTTCCTTCCGCCACTTCCTTCCTTCCTTTCTTTCCGCCACTTCCTTCCTTCCTTTCTTTCCGCCACTTCCTTCCGCCACTTCCTTCCTTCCTTCCTTCCTTCTGCCACTTCCTTCCTCTCTGCTGTGGCAATGGTTACCCTGTATATACCTCCCATTCTCTGCAGGGAACATTGGGTTCAAGGCCGCACTCAATAACCAGTTATTTTGAGACAGAAGCCCAAATCTACCTCTCCCTGAAGGGATTCTTGGTGGCACAAATAAGTTGAATAACACACTGTTGAAGCCATTGCCTGCACTCTTCTCACAGGCAAAGGCCAACATGGTAGTAAATTCTACTCTAAGAAAATTTGCTCCTGTTGTGTTGGTTTGGGGAATACAGAGCAGCTGCTGGGGACACCTAGTTCATGTTACTCTGAATTTGGAATATGAAAGCTAGTATGCAATCATGTGAAGCTAAAGAGAAAATCTCAGAGTCCTTCAAAGGAGAAAAGGCTTTTCTTAAGCAGAAAATCCTCTTCGGCTTTGAGTAGAATAAGCCTACTTCACTGAGATACTCTAACACATAAAAAATTACTTCTTAAGAGAAACTTAATATTAAAAAATTACTTGTTCTCCCTACCAAGCTGTTGCTTCCCAGGTATTAAGTTTAAAAATTACATCTTCTGCTATTTTTTCCCAAAAATATTCCATTTATAGTTTGCAAAATGAAAACCATTAGAAAGGAGATACAAGCATAGGAAATTACAAGCAACCTTAACAGGATGTAAAAGAGCTGTTTTAACCACAATTTTTTCTAGCAAATGTGTATAGTGTTCAAAGACCTTGGAAGGGGCTCATTATATGTACTGTGATAAATTATGTGTCTTGTAAGCTGAAGATTCTCTTCGAGAAAAGCCATTTCATGTAAGAAACAGTGGTTTTGTAAAGAGATAAATTTGTCTTTGGGATTTCTCCTATCACATGAAAAATAATGTAGTCACACATGGCAAAGAGCTGACGTAGTATAAAGTAAATCTACTTGTTCAAATAAGTTCAGAAAACTTTGTAGCTTTAATTTTGTTTAAAAGGCTGCAGTCCAGATCAAGTATGGTCAATCCACACAATTATAATTTTATGTTATATCAATTTATATCTAATTATTATATCTATTATTTTGTCTAATTTTACATTATATCAGGAATGATTCATAAAGCTGATGTGCTCACTATATTGAGTAGCAGTTTTACAAAAAGAAAGATATGCACCCAAGATTATTTGAATGACAACAGGATTACAGCCAAAGACCTTGGATCAGGAAGAAAGGCTTACAAGTAATTCCAAAGTCATTGGCCTTGTGCTTGTTTGACTGTGCCTCAACTGGACCCAGCAGCAAACCGACATGAAAACATCTCTGCTTCCTGGGACAATAGGCTAAGAATTTGTCATTCTTAGGACTGCATTTAGGTGTAGGTGTAAAAAAACACGGCAGTGAGGTGTAGCTGGCAAACCCAGGAAATGAGTCAATATTTTCTTCCTACATAGTAATTACATGAAAGAGAGGAAAAAAAAAGGGTAGCAGAAAACAGCAGAAACATATTCCCTTAAGGCTGGGTTTTCCCTTGGTCCATAAACACTCCTACTAATCTCCCTCATCAATTAATTAGAAGATTCACAGAAAGGATTAGTGAGAAGGATCACAGTACATCAATCACCAGTGAGAAGACTATTTGTTGACTAATAATTACGTGTCTCCAAAGGCCATGGCTCAAAAGTTCTCACTTGTGGATGGATGGACTCATTCTGCTCAATTTCAAACCTACCTGAACAATTCTGTGTGTGGTTTGTATTTGTCTGATCAGCCAAAATGAAAGCATGAAAGAGAAACAAAGCTGAAGAATAAGTATATTGCAAATTTTGGAACAGCTAGCAGTAATAATGCCACCAGATTGAAAGACAGCCCAACAACAGTCGCTAAAAGGTAAGGGCAACATTTCAGTATTTTTATTTTTTTTTTTAGTGAAGCACTGAAGGCCATTCTGTGCAATTCTAAATTATTAATATTGATATAATATGTATTTGCATGTGGGCATTACTGTTACATTTATGTGAGCATGTCTGGTAATGGAAATATTCAGGGCAGTGCTAGTAAACATTCCAAGATTATAGCCATTTTAGGACACATTGGTTTACATGAGAAAATTTTATATATAGCATAGTATTTCTTTCAAATTTTCTATGATATGGAGAAAGACACCTTTGAATTAATTTCTAAATATCCATTCATTTATCAACCCTTCCATGCCTTTTGTGGTAGTTCTTTTTTAAAACACAGTACTGAGACCAGTCCACTCTCACTTTATCCTCACTTGACATCCAAGGTTACTTGCCAGTGGGTCCTGATAAACTTTGAACACGCCAACTAAACAACAGAGACTTGCAAAAATAACAAGGTTCATGTGAAAACAGATATTGTTTGAGCAGATAGCAAATACCCTTGGTTGTGAATATTTTTTTAAAGGACAATAAAAACTTCCTAGCCTGCCTCATCCCTGCTAACTGTAAGATCTATCCCCTTTACAGCTTAAATCACACTTACTTTCAGAGGCCAGGATGCTATTCAGAAAACATCAAATTTGTAAGTCCGAATGATTAAATATTCACACATTTCACACCCTCACTTTAGTTTAAAATGCACAATAGAACATATTTCTTTTTTTAGGTAGGATATTATCTTTTGTGATCTATTCTAATTGTAGTTACTTTGTAATCTTACATCTAACACAAGGCTCCCCAGAGTTAGATAATTTCCTTCAGAAATATTCCATGGTTTGGAGAAAATGTGATTCTGGTTAAAAATGACAATAGATGTTGTTTACTGCTGTTGTCCACCTCTGACAAATCCTACTAAATTCAATATAATACATATTGAATATATATGAATACATATTTACATATTGAATATAAACATCTCACTTGTGCAAAAAGATAACTCTATGTGTTGTGATGTGTGCTTCATGCTTATTCAGCTTGAGCTCTATTTGCCTTCATGTCATGGATGGTGACTTTGTACATGCACCAGCAGGATCTTTTACAATTTTGCTGCTGGCTTTGGAAATTACTCTGGCACTTATGTCTCAAATAACATGAATTTGTACATTTAAACTCACTATGGATTCCTGGGATCCTTTTTCCAAGAATTAAATCCCTACATTAAGCATGAACATTGCTCCTTATCAACTATAATAATCACCTGTATAAAGCTAATTCCTGCAGAAGTCCTTCCATGGACAACGTCTGCTTAATAAAAGAGGAAAAAAATCTCTTGGTTTTAAATGAAACTACAAATATACAAACATCAACAGTCCAGGAGAAACTAACTGCAACACCTAAAGAATTAAAAATTTACCCAGAAAGAAGCCAATCATTTTTTCTACATTAAGTAACACATGCAGTACAAAAATTTTCAATCTGGCAGTTGATTCCTTTTCTGGAGGAGAAGAAATATGAAAAGAAAACCTGCACAACTGTTAATGTGCTGCATTTTTATTAATTATTTACTTCCAAGTTTGGAAACATTTTAGTACTCACCAAGGAAAACAATGCTGCAGTATGCCACATACTCAGAAAAGCAGGATTATTATCTAGTTAGCACAAAAAGGCATATGAGAGGGAAATGAATAAAACAGAAAAGAAAGAAAACTTGACTTTTGCCTTGCAGCCATACAGTTAAAACCAGATGAGACTTTCATCAGAAAGTCATCTTAACAAAGTGTACTGGAAAATAAGACAGCCAGCTACAGCAGAAGCCTTGCTTCCTCCACAGCTAAAACTAGAAAATGTTTGATTACTTGCAGGCAATAGATAGCTTAATCCAGGGCCTGCTGATAAGAGTATGAAAAAACAAACCAGAGCTTATATAGTAGTACAAACAGCAAAAATTTTCAAAAATATTCAAGATAGGATGACATTTGTGCAACAGACAATGCAAACTGCAGTTTAATCCTAGTTTTTAACTTGGCTCCGCAAAGACAATGCAAGTGTAGCCTGTGACCAGCATTAGGAGGAACCAGAAAAGAAGCGTACCTCTTTAGGAGGAAGATTCTCCCAGTTAGCAGTGTCTTCAGTGATGTATTTTGATAGAATTTTATTACTCACTGATCAATCTCAGCAGTTTCACACCAGTACAACTGTTTTTAATCAGATTGCTGACACAAGAAGAAATGTTTTTAGAATATTTGGCCACTCAAGTAACTTTCTGAAAAATACATGGTAAAATATTAGTTTTGTCTTCTAAGCCATTTAGAGCAAAACACCATGTTTTGGGACAGTAGAGGGATGATAACTGTTAGTAATCTAGTACATGAAATTGTGTGACTTTGTCTCTTAAACATATTTTCAGTAAGATGTTCATAAAAGCGAGTCTTGCTTTTTTACAGAATGCCACTTCTGTACAGAAAAAGGGCACTTCTGATGGCACAAAAATCCTTGCAAACTCTGACACGGTTCACACATGATAGGTGAATTTCCATGTTTTTTTTTTTTCCAAGTGGACAGCACTGGTTTAATAGACTGTTTCAGAAAAAAACCCTCACTGGATGCATTTCTCAGATGAAGCCCTTTCTTCAGAAGGTTAGATGGCCTCTGTATCTGGTCTAGGCTTTCTGAGGAAAAAACATGTTGCAACTCTCTGCTAGTGGTAAAAAAACTCCTGAAGTACAGATTAATTATTAGGTAATATCTGGTAGCAAGTATTGTTTTTAGAAGAAATGTAAAAGCACTGACAACCTGTTGCTCCCTATTGTGTTTCCTCTGAAGCTTAAGGGCCTAAAAGACTTGGTAAAGGCACTTGTTATAAAAGACCTGTCAAATGTAACCACCAAGACCTCTATAAATCCATTTCTGCTTTTCACATTGAGGGGAGTTAAAGCGCAGTACGCAGTAAAAGGGAGTTTTCACAATATTAATTTGCAGTTACTGTAAGGTCCTTTTCAGTGTTCAGAGAGATGGTAAAGAATTTTGTTGTAGATAGAAGCAAACCTACATCCAACTAAAATAATGACTAAACTTTTTAAAAGCCAAAAATGAACCAAATTTAGTATGATTTTCAGGGCAATCTCGATGATTTAGACAAACTACCCTTAATGAAAAAGACCACACACTGGATGGTCTCCTTTTTTTCAGCCCAAGTGTGTCTGGACAGCTTGGAAAATCACTACCAAACCCTTTTGTTATATGCTGCATAAAGGAATTTACTGCTGAGAATTCTTATTGAGACTAAGAGCTACAGTGAACTGCAAAGACAGCCCTACTATTGATCCATTAATGGCTGCTCACATTGTAGGGCTTGTGCCACTTCTACAGGACATACCTATGATATGGCACCGACTCTGCAAAACTCAAAACATTCACTGACATGCAAGGTAAATTCTAGCCACAAGTAAAAGAAACATGTAACAGAGGAATCAATTATCTCAATTCCAACTGGCATAACATTGACTTGTTTGATATCCTTGGAATTCATTAAACAGACAAAAATATGTCTAAGAGGTACCACATGTCAAGATGGATTTATGTAAGATACTTCTTTTATTTTAATTTCATTCAGTTTGGCCTTGTAAAACATTAAGCGTATCCTACATGTCCTATGCCTTCTTCTGTCCTGGGAAAATTGCTAAGGATTGAAGGTGTTCAATATCCATTCAAAAAGCAGTTACTATCTTTCAGCTTTGGAAACTATTTCATGGACTGTGCAATGAAAGCTTTCTGCAGGTAGATATAATAAGCTGTTAACAACCAAGACATGGTGATGAGGATTGCAGCTCTGTGGAGTATATTTTTCTTTTCAGCTGGTGGTTAAAATGTATGCATTTCCACCCAGACCCACAAATGCCAGATTATAAGAAAAATATTTGGAATAAACTCTGGGCCTGATCCTAATTTAGAAATCTGTTGAATTTCATTGTACATGACAACAAATGAGCTGCAAATAAAAGCTGCTGTATTGAAGTTCCTCAAGATGAAGGCTTCAGCTGGAAATGTTCACACAGAGGAATCAAATGACATAACAAGCCACCCAAACTGAAATAGGTCTTTCAGGGAAAAAAAGGAGGGATTGAGCTAGCATCAATAGTAGCTCATTTTTTGCATCATTTGTATTAGTAAGAAAATGCATGACTGTTTCATGGGTTGGGAAAAATCATTCACCTCCTTCAAGTAGTTTAAAATAATTTTAAAAGGGTAGCTACAACGCTTAAAATATACAGACAATAATTTAATAATTTTAATGAGCATATTTCTTATCATGCATTGCCAGCCCAAAAGACTCTATGAATAAGTAATTACAGGGTAAAAATGCAAGACTTGTTCTGCTTTTCTGATGCAGAAATCTTTAAGACATTCTTGATAACATTCTTAAGAACACTTCCCATGGGATATGATATTAATGGTAACATTAAATCTCAGATAAGCTTGCCTCTAGAGAGCAGGAAATGCCCAATTTGATAGCCAGTTATCAGGTGCAAAATGTTAATTATTATAAAAGGCAAACAAATCCACATATGGGCAAATAAATATTTTCCAGAAGATTCTAAGCATAAATTGAATTAGTTAAAATAATGACTAAACAAGACTTTTCTCATCAGTCCCATAAATGAAGGAATGATTATGTTCTTCAACAGAATTTAAAAGACTTTGAATCATATTTGTTATCCATAAGAGAAATAAAATCTGCATCATAAAAGAAAAATAGCAGCAACACAGGGAACGCCAAGAGCTATGCCATGCTTTCAGTAATAAGAAAGCGTGTCTGTGCCCTATAAATAACACAAACCTGATAGGTCTTTGTATCACTCAGTCTACAGAATGCAAAAGTGAAGACTTAAATAAGGTGCAATACAGAATCTGGTCTTCCTACTAATTATCACATTTTATGAAAGAGTCTAAATGAGAGTGGAGACAACTGATACTTGAATAATCACTGAGAATGTATTTAAAATATTCACAGGAAAACCTATTCCCCAGAAGCACAGAACACTTGGCTTATTACCTCTAATTGTGTCTGATAGTCCAGCATTACCAGAAGAAAGACAGTTTTTTATTAGCTAACTGTCAGAAAGGTCTGACTAGAAAGAGCAGAAAAAATAGTAAAATGAGGCAACTCCATTCCTCCACACAGAGGATTGCAAGAGCAGAACCACACTGTTGAGAGCATAAACCATGGAGGCTGTCACCAGCTGGAGTCACCTAGAGGACTTGGCTGCATGTGCTGTTTTGAGCTGCAAGTAATAGCTTGTCTATGTGGGAACCTATTACAAAATGAAGTAGTCTGCACTCTGCATGTGTTAAATCCTTCTCCTACCAATTTACTCCATACTGGGTCCCAGTAAGGTTTAGCTCAGCTCACCATTACAGCGGGCTTACGGCAGGAAACTGATTGGTGCCCCCATGAGCAGCTAGTGGGCAAAAAATATTCCACAGAAGGTCACAACTAGACTCCTGACCTGGTTTAGTCTCATTTGTGGTCTCCAAGGAAATGACTGAAGAAGCCAGCTGCTTTTCTGACATACACTCTATCTGCTGCTGAATGACAAACTCCTCTTCAGCTCCAGACTGCTCTGCTTTACTCCTTTCCCTTGCTTCTTGACTCTGCACTCCAAAGCTTCTTCAAACCTCTTTATGGATCTTTATGATTGCATAAGGAGAAAAGTGTTAAGAGATTTTTATCCCTGGTTTCGAAAGAAATAGTGTCTGACCTTTGTCCATCTGCTTAGAAAAAGTAGAAAAAAGCCAGAGTGAGAGGAACCAGAGGGATCCCCACTATGTCTTTTAGAATCACTCTTAATGAGATTAATTGCAGGCAATAAAGGCCTTTCATGACTTTTTCTCCACTTCCATCACTGACTCTCCAAATTGCAGAAATGCCTAGAAAATACACTAAGAGTAACCAAAGTAGCATTGCTCAAGTCCCTATGTCTCCAAAGCTACAAAATTAACTTTTTCTTAACTTCTGCTTTATATAGAAAATTGCAAGTCCTGAAATACATGAAGAAATAAATATTCAAAATTCAGTATCAGGCATCAGCTATTTATTTCATCTCCTGATCTTGCTCACACCCAGCATCTGCTTATCACAGCATGCTGTTAATACATTACAATAAATTGTGAATTAATTATTTTAATTTATTTTCTCTAATTGGTAACCCATCACACCTTAAGTGCTACTGATAATAGAAAATTGTGTTTACTTTTCATTTGAATCTCAAATTAAAGGAGACCATGAGACATTTTCAAGAGCAAATATATAAGTGATTGAAAGTTTACAGTGGGATTTTAAGACAAGGACAAGACACTGAGAAGGAGGCATTCCTGAATATTTAATCTCATTTCAACTAAAAGAGGATCTCTATCACGAATGAAGGAAACATTATACATGCTATATGCTATATGATTATATATGATATATGATATATATATGATTAGCATCAGAGCTAGTGGTTGGTTAAAAATACAAGGAAGTTAGGTAAGACAGAAAAATCAGGTTATTGCAAACAGTGAACGTGTCCCAGGAACCATGAGTAATTACTGAGATAATGTGAAGTGCACATGCAATATCTATTAATGCTGTCTTTGTGCTTTCATGTAATACTTCTGGTTCTCTTTTTTGAGATAATTTGATATATACTGTGTCAGCTTTCTTATGAAACAAATTGATGAAAGAAACTACTTTTCTCTACAATTTGAAAGAAACCCAGGGGTTTCTTTGTTACGCACATGTGCATGCATATATGTGCAGAAGTAGTTTACACAAGTTAAACAATGCTCATGATGAATTTGTTTCTCTAATTGTTCCTGAACACTTACTACAGCAAGAGTGGAAAACAAAGATTTTTTTATTTTCAATAATGGAAAATAAAGTTCTTCTCCAAAGAAAATTCTCAGTACTTTAATTCTGCTTATTCAAGATAAATGTGAGACTTGACAAGGGTTCCTTTAATCTATATTTAAATTAATTGTGGCCATTGGTGACAAATACATTGAATGCAGTCAGACTGCAGTGTTTTCTAAAGGGTCTCACAGATTTACTGCAACTAGGACAAATCATGAGCATCTTAATCAAGATACTTTGGCTTCTAAAGGTGTGACACGTGTAAGGAACTAGCCACCAGATACCCCATTTTTCCAATATTTACAAATAAAAATTATTCCAAAAGGAAAAGCTATGTTCCCCACAATCATCCTGCATTTACGTCTATCATATTCCAATGATCTGTGAAGTCTAGCTAATAAATTCTCATAGGTACTATGAAACAACAGTAAAACAAAATATTTTCTGGCTTATAAAATGCTTACCTAATTGTGTCCAACATACTCACATTTGAGATTGATGTTGACTGCTATTGAAACAGTTTATTTATTATAGTCTTAAAATGACACATGCTTTTGTATCAGTCCTGGCCCACTGTTTGAAACAGGTCCCAAAAGCAAGCTAGCTGATCTTTATCTACCAGACCTTCATCAAACATGTACTGTTGGAATGGACTCAACAGTGAATGTTTTCTTGCATTTCTTCCATACTGCAGTGGAGAATCCAATATAACATTGGATAACAACATGCTGTCCCAAAAGAACTTTTCAGAATAGAGCAACACCTCAATCAGTGAATGGAGATCTCAGATTTTGTTAAGACTACAGGTTAAGAAAGAGGATACACTTTACCTAAATGTCAGTGATGCCAGGACAAGTCTCCTATGGTGAATATTTCTGCTTTCCTGAAGCCCCTACAATGCTTTAAAACCCACCCCCAAAACCCCTCAAAGAATAGGATGTGCATATGTGGGACACTAGTAATTATTTCTAACAGCATACTTGGGAGTGGTTACAATCCTACAGATGTAATCTCTCCATTTAGTGATACAATTCCATAAATGTTTGTTTTGGTATTCAACTGTGGAAGCCACATTGATAATGAAAAACTGAATTACTTGCTCCCATGATGGGTGTGGGCATCATGAGACCAGCAGATTCCTGTCAAAAGAGATTGCAAAATACTATTTTCTGTCTTTTAGAGTTACATTGAAGGTCATGGGAAAGTGGTAGAATTTTCAATAAGTTTCACTGTAAAATTTAAATCTGGTAGGTTGCGTTAGGATTTAAATTCTACTAGACACGTGTTAACATTATGGAAGGAGTAGCTGCCTTCAAAAAGTTATAAAGGCAGCATTTTCAGGAGCACTCTGCTATTTTGAGGCTATGTATGAGATTAAATTTCAATCTGTCAGAGGAAACAAGATAACCAGTCAGGTCAATAGTTTAACAACTTCTTGAGGATAGGCTCTAGCTCAGATCTCAGAAGCCACATTACTCTGCTGCTGTTACCTCCAGCTAGCTCGTTCCATCTCTCAGAGTGATTGTCTAAAGGTCCCACAGCTATAGCTCTGTGTCTGACTGACATAGTTCATACTTTCAGTTCTGAAACTTGCTCATTCAGCGCTGCATGGAGAATCTTTGCTCTTGGGATCTTTTGCTGGTCGCTGTGACCCTGGGAGATATTAAAAGTCTCTTTTCCCAGCCCAGCGCTTGAAGAATGAGTCAGAGCTCTTCATTTCTCAGTCTCAAGGTTGTTTATTGCATCTTATCTATAAAAAATCTTCTCCTGCCCTGCTGAGGTCCATCCAGCAGGACAGTTCCAGCACACTGCCTGCCTCCAGGGCGGTGTTATATCTTTTTACTAAAAACTACATACACAATGTTTACAATTACTTTCCAATACCTATCACCTATATTAGACGGTGAGCTTCTACTCTAAACCAATCTTAAAAGTCCCAACATCACAGCAGAAAATGGAGGCTGAGAAGAAGAAGGAGAAAGGCTGGACACGCTCAGATCCCTCCATCTTGCCTCCTGAACCCCCATTCCGGAAAACCCAAAATCTACTTTTCCACCCCATTATAACTTCACTATTTTTCTATTTAAACTGTTGTGGCTTGCTGATCTTCACATAAGGTTGGTAATTTGCTCCATGGGTCATAATCAAAACCACAGGTGTTTTGGGCTCCATGCCAGGGCTTCTGAGCCCCCTGGTAGGGGTCCTGACCGTCCTGGACAGCCAGAGGGATATCCTGAGTTCCCACACTTTGCAACTCATTTTAATGCAGTTTCAGCATCTCCACATCCTCCAAAGGAGACCAAAAACAGTTTTGGACAGTGTTTGTGCATCCACATCCCTTAAAATATTTGCCTACCTGTGGCAGTGGTAGCATGAAACTCAGCAGACTGCAAACCCTCCACTCCACCAGCTGAGTAAACATTCATGCAGTGGCCTGCACTGCACTCAGTGCTGCAACTCTGCCAGCACCATCCATTTCAATAGCTTAATTCAGGTGTGTCTGTAGGAGTGACCACAGTGTAAACACACCCGTCAGCCCTTCCAAAAAGTCCACTTCCTCTGAACTAAGTGACAAGCTCAATCAAGCTCAAACCAAGTTGCATACTGATCCATAAGACAACTGTGTTTATTGTAAGCTAGGCAGCTCTCTTAAGGATGCATGTTCCAGCTGCATTCTGCACACATATGCACTTAAATTTCAGTCCCTGCCTCTCTAATCTAGACCTCTAAAAACAGAGACCTAGCTCTTTAAGGCAATATTATTGAAACTGCTACTGACAGTTTTTCAAACATCTGCTTCTTTTAAGACTTTACAGAATAATCTAAACAGATTCAACACTCGTATTGCTCTATAAATGCAGTCCTCCTTTCCCCAAAAAGTTATATAATCGAAATAAAAAACTTCCTTCATGTATAATGGTGAAAGCTTACCCTCCATAATGAAGAAAAAACCCACCACTTATTCTAGTCATTTATATTACCTTATTTTTATGTTTTCTTAAAGTCTGTATACGTGTGACCAGCTACATGTATGTGTGTAGTTCAACTAAATTAAATGTTTCTTAAGACAATACAATTTTGAGATATATTATCCATAAAAGGAACCCTTGAATAGCATGAATATACACAGCAGCACTACTTCTGTTCTTGAGCATCCAGATAAAGAATATTAAATAATACAAGCATTTTTTATGAAAGGCATTTAATAAGAAAGAATTCTTTTTATGTCTACTTCTCTCATTAGTGATTTATTACAGCCATACTATAGGATCTCATGCCACTCTATATTTCAAAAGCCTTTCTGTGCAAGATAGCTCCATATTGTACAGCGCAAAGTGATGAAGATCCACTATGCTGTTACTCTACACCTTTCTGCATTCACTGCTCTCATTTCAAGTCCCATTTTAGAATTTAAAGGTATGACTGAACTGCTGTAGAGTAAGAAACTCCACAGTATTTGGCAAAATCCTAACTCTCCAAAAAGCCAGAGTAAGTGCACAGAAAATGTATCAGAACTAGTAAATATCTACTGCTCTAGATGCCAAACAAAGATTTTAGGGCAAGAATCAAAAGCAAAAGGAAGAAGAGGGAATTAATCGGGCTTCTGTTCTGTGAAAATAAACAAAAAAGTATGGACTTTTTTCCTGATTTCTTGCTTTCTTAAGAATTATACTTTTAATATTGTGCCCTTCTTGAAAGATTAGAAAGCAAAAACAACAGGAAAACAGAATTCTCTGACTCTCCAAGCAGCAAAAGGGTGTCATCCAACACCTGTTCTGTTGTGCTCATGCAATTTTAATAAATACATTATCAGGAAGTCTATGAGTACACACAAGAAACTAGCAAAGCTGATCAAGCATCACCATGGTTGAAGTCTTTGAGGTTACTTCAGGAGTAAATATGGTCGTGGGGATGATTCTGCCGCCTCAGACTGCCACGTCTGCCCAGCAAACTGCTAAGTTATCTTCCTCAGTCTTCGCAAGAAATCTCAGATTTGGCTGCACAGCCCTTTAAGCTGTTCCCAGATGTGTTTTTTCCTCTTTCTGCAAAAACAGAAAACTCTAACAGCTGGACATATCTGTTATGACACCCTCCTCAAAGAGGGACACCTGAGATCAGGGTAGTAATGAGCAGGAATCATGAACAAATATGACGAGCTCCTTAGAAAAAATAAAATTTTTAAACCCCCAATTACTAATATCCAAATTAAAACTCAGTTTATGAGATCTGCAACCTCATTTCAGTCAGTAGCATTCTACAAGTTTCCATTAAAGATACATGAATTTTTATAAAAAATACATGAGATAACATAGAAAAGAGAGGGGAATTCTACCTCAAAAATGCAATCCTAACTGTCCTAGTTTTCTTGTTGTTGTTAGGGTTTTGTTTTGCTTTCCCTTTTTTCTTTTTCTTTTAATACGTGTTGGCTACAAAAATAATACATTAGGCCAAAAATATTCTGAAGAGATTTGACAGTCTGAGCTCTCAAGCAAAACCAACACCCTGTAGAAAAAGTAAAGGAAGAATCCTAAAGCAGTGCAAATGAGGTAAAGTGATCTGACACAACACTCCTGCCTGAAGAAAAGTGTTCTATCATATTTTAAGTGTCAGAATTTTATTCCATGGAGTTTTGAGAGCTTTGCCTCTGCGATTCTTTGCAGACCTGCTAAATCATCAACAAAATTTATGTATACATATACATACGTATATATACTTCATACATATTATGTAATATGTACTCATACATATTATATAATTTACAGACATATGGAGATGCTCTTGAGACTAATCCTGTTCATTCATGCACATCACATTTTTCCACTGGCAAAAAAGGAACTGCTCAGATGTCACACTGCAAAGCACTCACTCTATTTTTCTTTTTTTTCATTCTTATAGACCAGCCTGTAATTAGTTTCAAGTGAATATAATTTTCTCAAACAAATAAATTCTTAATCTTTTTCTTGTTTCTATCTGCAATGTTCAAAATACACAGGATAATAAGTTGTCTCAAAATATAAAAATTTTACTTCTATTTTTAAAAAACAACCAAAACAAACTATCCAGGAAAATCTCCAAACACATACAAAGTTTTCTTCCTTTCATTTCTGCCTGACAGAGTTTGCCTAAGAATATCTGTCTAGATTCTGAACAGCTCATTATTGATATACAGACCTGGAACATCCCAGAGCTTCTGTGTTTTCTTCATTTAGGACCAAGAAAAGATCCCTCAGTCATTTGGAATTTATCATTCCTTAATCATTTATCAACAGCAATAAAAAAATCTTGAGGCAAAAAGGGACAGCTTAACATTTACTGAAATGATGACTTATAAATCTTCATTAATTACTTCCCAAAAGCCTAATCCACATTCAGTTAAATTCAACTGGTGTATTGGTTTCACATCATGATAATACAGTGAAATCTCTCTCCCCAGCACCTAGAGGTACTGTGTATCAAAACCACTTTATGACTGCTGTTGGATTATTTGCCTCTTACGGAGTGTTGTTCTCAAAAAAGTGTGTTTTAGCTACTCCCCAGAGGCTCTGAGGAGAGTTTCTAATTAGAAACTTCATGTATCTCAACACGTTTTATCAGAGGCACTACCTGTATTAGACTTACATAGTTTAGACTAAACTTTCAAAAGCAGCCTAAAAATTGAGCGCGCACATGTATAATAAATAAATAAGACAGATAAATTTAGTACAAAAGTGAGGATTTTGGTTATTGTAGCAACTGGTCTTCAAATGTCCATCTCTGTGTGAATTTATTTCAGTCACAGAGAGTAAATACAATTTCTGAATACATTCTCATTGGATGTTTTCGGTTTGCACAACCTTCCCATGCTACAGTAAAGCACCTAAGCTTCACTATGGATGACTAGTACCTGACTAGACAAAGAAAATACTTATCATAATATAAGAATTAAATTGATGTCTTAAAGCAAGAGTTCAAGGAAATAGGTGTAAGCTTAAAAACAATTAGGGCAGAACTATACAAGCACTCAATGGAAAGTTTAGGGATGAAAAAGTTACCACTCTGAATCTACCAGAGATAACAAGAGAAGAGCTGAAAAGGCCATCCCTAGAAGCACACACACTGTCATAACAAAGTTGGTTTTTTCCAGTATTTCACCTGCTTCTGTACAACCCACAAAGCACAGAGACTAATGCAATCCTGTGTGTTACTTTTCATGGGTATCTCCTCTCATTGCTGCTTTGAGGGCAGAGCTGATGGAAGGCACCAACACTGACAGCTGTACAAACTGTGGGGATCCCCAGAAGGGAGCACCCACGGGCACCCATTCCCCAGTTCCAACTGCTATACCACCTTTCTGCTCCTTTCTCTCTACAACACGTGGATCCCATAGATGGCAATATTCATCATTCCAGCAGACCAGTAGCAGCTGTGCTGTAAAGCCTGGATCTTTTAATTTGTTTCTGACTCCACTGCTTCCTGCAACACCATCTATATAAAGCCCCCAAGGAGAGACAGCCATGACATCCAAAGAAAAATGAACAGTTTTTAGCCTGTCAGACACTTGCTGTGCAGGTTTGGAGGGAAAAGGAGACCAATAAAGCATGGATACTGTGCTTAGAGCTTTACTAGCAGACAAAGCCCGACATAAGCAAAGATGGTAAATTTGCTCTGTAACTGATTTGGTTCAAGAAACAGGTGAATCTTGCATTATATCCTCCTAAGAAGCATTTTCCTGATTAAAAGTGAACAGGAATTTCCAAATCAGTGATACTGACAGGCTGACAGTCCAAGCAGTTAAACCAAGTGACTTCACTGAAAGTCTAGCATTCTCTTTTTCTCAAATCAGAGGATTCCTGTATTACAGTTTTCCTAACACTAATAGGGTTCTTCTAAAACTGCCTCTGCATGTCTGTAACCCACACAGCTATGCTGCTCTAAGTAAGGGACATGGTTCCTTACCTTCGGTTTCAGTGTCATACAATACCAAAAATCATTGGCCTATCAGTGTTACTCAGGTGTTACTCTTTATCCTCTTGCTCAACTTCACTGGTCATCAAGTGCAGATAGGAGCTCAGAGTAGTTGTGAAAGGCATGCTCTGGCACACCCCACCACAAAACTTCTGTCCCTTAAGACGGAAGCAACTCTCTTGGGATCTATGTTTTAATGTAGAAAACAAAAGAGGCCTTTTTATGACGCTGCATGTACTCACACAAATTACCTGTGTTGTCTGATCCCAAGCTTCCTCACCAGTAAAATGAGGCCATAATACCTGACTACTTAATGTCCTTTATCTAGCACTTTGTAGGTGAAAAGTACTCAGGCTAATACAGCTCGGGGAGAAATCTTGTTCCTTCTGATTTCTACCTTCATATTCTGGGCACTGGAGCTTACAGCAACTTAATTTTTCAAAACAGCAGAAAACAAATACCAGAATTTTACAGTGACGTGGATAATGAAAACTTATGCGGATGGATCTATTTGATTATCAGCCCAATACTTCACTTTGATAACTATTTATGTCAAGCCCATATGAACAGATGTTTACAAACATATATATGTATATATCTTTCTTTAATGCTATCTTCCATGTATCTTTCTTTCATGATAAAAAGTGCTCTAATATATAAATCTCTTCTACAAGCAAATCACCAAGAACTTGTCAAACTATGGTCTGAAAAAAAAGAGAAAGGATAGAGACGGAGCTCTTCAAATTAGCTAAGCTTGTGGAAAAGGTAACCCACAAGTTCCTCACTGACGTGCGTAAGGAAGCTAATACATAGTGTAGCCTTGGTTCTGGGTGAATTTCCTACGTAGTGGCCAACCTCAAACATACTGTTACTATATTTGACATGTCTGCAGTATCTCATAACACTTCTGTAGGAGTACAGTAAAGTACATATTTATGAGGGGTTTAAACTCTTAATGAAGAATCAGCTAGTAGTTGTGAAGTCAAAACTCTTGCTTTTCACTGAAGTCATTCAGCTTTTAATGTAAAGCAAAGTAAACCAAATGAATGCCTAATACTGCGACACCTGGGAGAGGCAGAATTCTGGAGTCAACAGGTTGCTAATTAGGTTTGGAGAGTTTTCTTTGAGGATTTTGTTTTCTACATGAAGGAAATACTTTCATTTTGAGCAACTTCTTTCATCCATGTGGCTTTCTAGGTCTTGTTATACTTAAAAGCACTAGAAATTTTCTCTATTTCAGGTATACAGTAAAAAACCGAAAAGCTTAACTACACTTCTTCTGACATGCAAAATTTGGTGGTCAGATCAATTTAGCTTAGCTACTGGCAAGAGAACTGCCTTACACACATTTAAAGAGAGGGAGAAGACTAGCAATGAGTGCTCTGTATTAGTTCTATGTGAAGCTGTTGTCAAGACAGAGGTCCTTTGGTATTATTGAAAAGCAGCCTGCAGGAGGTCCAGTTCACATTCTCTTTGTTTTAATGTTGTCACTGATAGAGTTAATCAACTGGTCATGGAGAGGTAGCTGAGATCTGCTATCCGCACCTTTGTCTTACAGCCCAATTAATTGATTTCACAATGTCTCTTTTACCTTGAAATGAAAGACAAAAGAGCATCCAAAAGCCACAGCTAAACAAATGCTCTACCAAAACAGCTTGTACAGGGTTAAGCAGCACTTTCATGGTCTCTGCATGCATCTTCGATTCTTCCTGATGAAAGCTGTGAGTGTGCAAGCACACACTTTCTCTTGAACTCACTGCTTTTTGGCATGTTTGCAGCCTCTGTGGCCTGTGTGAAGGTAGTGGAGAAGTGAGGTGTGTTGAAGAAAAGGAATAGGGCAGGTAAACCGGCAGACAGGATAGCTTGTGCTGTTTCGCTCATATCACTCAAAAACACGTACTACTGCCTCAAATTGGGCTAGCACTGCCACACAACTCAGGGTTTCTCATATAGATTTGAGATTCTGCATTTTATTAGTGTTCTGTATACACTGAATCTTTTATCACTTATGACTCTTCCCAATAAACAGAAAAAAAGGAAGATACAAGAAAAAATTTATTCTTATAAAACAGGAATTCTGAAACTATAGACTCCTGCACAATTTTGCTAACCCAAGGCTTTTAAAAATCTTACGCCTGTTTTCTTTTCCCTCTCCAGATCTAGAGGTTAGCTTAAAAAACTCACACAAGATTAAAGAAACAATGCTTTCATTATGAAAAAAAGTTCTTAATATTTTTTAGTTTCCAGATAGTATTGCTATTAAAATCGTTTAATATAGTAGTACAGTTGGCGAGAAAAGTGTAGAATTTTCAGATCAAAAGAAGATGGATGCTCTTGAAAAACAGAAGTAGAACTCCAAACCAATAAGAATTTTTGATTGTCTGATAGAACTAAGCAATTGTTCCATACAAAGAGATAATTTTAAGGAAAATATAATTTAATAATTATATATTTTAATGTAATATATAATTTAATTCTGTATTTTCTATCAAATTTGAAGGGAAATCAGTCCTGACCTTACAGGATAAAAGTGCAAGAAATGGCAGTGCCATGGCACTGCTCAACTACCTAAAAGCTTTCTATACCATTCTGGGCTGCCTTATCTCTTTCAAAGAAGACATTATAAAGTCAGAGTAAAAGTTCATTTTGTATAATATGTTGCTAAAAGAACTAGTTACACATTGCCAGAAAAGCAACTGAAGAAATTTTTTACCTCCTCTATGTTTACCTTCCTCATGGCTCAATAACTAGAATATTTAATTTCTGAGAGAGGTCCTTACCTCTCCTCTCACATTGCAAAGTTGATGGGAAGAGCCAGAACTGTGTAAAACTCCCAGTTTTTCTTAAGAAGCTGTGGCTTCCCCTTCACCATCTCAGATCTCTATGCACACACAGGAACCCAGGGGAAGAACTGTAATTTACAATGCCATCCCCTCCACCGTCTTCACCAGGCAGAGGCTCCCCAACTTGACCAGGGAAGTTTTCAGTCTTTGAAGGAGGTCAGTATACAGGGAATGCAGCTATTGCAGCTGAGCAGTCCCCTTCTCACAGGCTGCTCTTTGTTTCTGGCTAGTGAGGACTGTTTGATCTTTCTGTAGTTGCCTGACCAATCGCACCCCTGATTCATTCCAGTGCTTCAGCCAGCTCACTGAGCCCTGTTTCTTACCTGCGCAAGACACACAGTGGGTGACTTTTCAAAGCACTGTTTGCTTCAGTGGTTGTATCCTTGAGTAAAAACTGCTACATGGGTGTGAAAAAGTAGCACAGAGACTGAAGTTTAGTTTTAGAGCTTTAACTTTCAAGAGAAAAAGGCAGCAGGAGCTATGTACAGTATTTCAAGTCCCACAATGTATATCAAAATAAAAACTTCTGTCAGTGGATTTGTAGGTGCTTCTAAAAATAATGTGGTTTGGGCAATCTTTAAACATCAGGTGGACATACATGCCCTTCAGTTTATTGACATTTCTTGAAGCCATATTAGGGTTTTCAGCATAAGAATTCAGTTATCCTATTAGTATATTCACAGAATCATAGGATGTTAAGAGGTTGGAATGGAGCTTCAAGATCCTCTAGTCCCAACCTCCTCTGCCCTGGGCAGTCACATCTCACAGTGACTGCTCAAGGCCTTATCCAACCTGGCCTTGAACACTGCCAGACTGGGGCATCCAGGACCCCCCTGGGCAACCCATTCAGGTGTCTCACCACCTCACAGAAAAGAATGTCTTCCCTTCTCTCAATTTCTCTGTTTTTTCCCTTCTCTCAATTTCTTTTTTTTTCTCTCCCATTTCATCTGCAGTTTTAAGTAGTCGGAAAGCTTTCGGGTTTTGACCAGATGGGGGAAAAGAGTCAACAGAACAGAGCATAGTTTTAATTTGGGATTTCATTCAGGATATATCTCAAAATTATTTGAAAAGTCAGAAAGCTGTGCTGTCATGAGCTTCTGAAAAAAAATTTGGGGGAAAAAAAAAAACCACTTCTGGTCAAATCCAGAAGGGGGGAAAAAACAAAGCACTCTTGGTCAACAGAAATATCAGCAAAACTATAAAAAAATTAGCTGATGATCTTCAGTGTTAAGCTGCTCCAAGGGAAATATAGACTAGACATTAGGAAAAAATTTTTACAGAAAGCATGATAAAGAACTGGAATTGTCTGCCCAGGGAGGTGGTGGATGTGTTTAAAAGAAGATTGGATGTGGCACTCGGTGTCATGGTTTAGTTGAGGTGTTAGGGCATGGGTTGCACTCGATGATCTTGAAGGCCTCTTCCAACCTAGTGGTTCTGTGAAATCTGCGATTCGAAGTGCTTTATAACACCTTACACATCACCTATCATGTGGATCAACAAGCAGGTATGGCTCCAATTTTACTACAGGGTAAGGATTAGGTTTGACTGGACAAGACATTAGAATCACAGCACACACGGGCAATAAAAAGTGTAAGAGTAACACACATGATACTTTACAAACCCAGGGAACCTGCATTTCCTGATATATATCCATTCAATAAGCATACAAAAATCTCTGTGAAATTATATGACCAGCTTGATAACACACATCTTTCAGTCTTGTGTGGCTGTTGTTGCTTTTCTCTTCTAATAATCCAGTCTGGTTCAGTGGTTCTTTCCTCCATTTCAAAAGATTTTGCTAAGGGACACTCAGTAGCAGCCTTGTGACTTAGATATTCCTAGACTGCTCCCCTAATGTTATTTTTAAAGAAAGAAATTTCTGTGTTTTTCACAAAGTTAGCCTGTATTAATCGTGACTAGAAGCAGAGGAAGCCTGCTCAACACATGTGAATGTTGTCTATGCCATGAAAAACACCTGAGTAACAGCTCCCACCACCAGAAATGAACGGAGTTGTAATGCACGGCACAGGCAGAAAGGGATTTCACATGTGCTGGGGGTTTATTCAAGCTTTGCTTTGTTGTGCAGCAAATTGGTGAGGGACTGCTATTGTAGCACATCTTGCTTTCCTCTCACATCAAGAGAAAGGTGATTAAAACTGACATAAGTTTTGCAGCTAGTAAAAAATCTGCAGCCAGTTTTCCAATGCAAAAAGCAGAGAACTAATGGCTACCTCAAGTCAGCCAACTTTCTCCTGGAACACAGCTGAGCCATCTCTTAGAGAAGGTATTAAGGAAAAACAGTCCACATGTGCACAACTAAAAATCCTCTTAGCTAGGCACCTGAAGATTTTATCTCACTAGCTGCTCCGTCAGTTTTGTGGGTTTACAATTGCCTTCTTTTAATTTCGAAAGAATGTTTCAAATTGCTGTGAGAACACTGCATAAAAGAACATGGCGGTATGCAATTAACAGAGCACAGAAGGAAAGACTGAAAATTACTCTATACAAAGATTTTTTATAAGAGAACAAACCAGAACAGGAATAAAGAAAAATATATTTGCCTAATTACTGCTTTATAAAAAATGTATTGGAAGTAAATGTAGCTAAATTTAGAAATTAGCACAATTTTTAATTAGCAGCATGCTTCTCTATGGTGCATACTTATGCACTTTTTGGAACAAAAGTTCAGAGTTGACTATCTCATATGGAAATGTTATTTTAAAGGTCACATTTTAAATATGCTTTTAGCTTTTCTGTATTGCAGCTTCTTAGCATAAACTCAGATTGTGAGTAAAACACCACCGGAGGGAAATCGTGAGGGTTCACCTTCCATGAGAAACAGGATACAAAACAAACGTATTGCCCTGCTCTGCTACAATAATGCTGTCTACCTCTATTCCAAACCAACCCAACAGATTACTTTAAAAGTTGTACCTAAACTTCAATTCACTTTTAATCTGGCATTTTGCTGCTTCTTTTCAGACACAAGGAATAAGGTCCAAAAGTTTGACTGTGTTTCCCAACTGTACTGTCAGGTTGGATAATCATCATTTTCTCTATGCATACAAAAAATAAGACATTTGATTAAAAAAAAAATTAAGATGCGGTTGTCCTGCTAGCATAAGCACTGCAGGAAGTATCAGGTGGTGTTGACACTTTGAGTATGGTACGGTATCTTGATGGTTGTTCTAAAATGAACAGAAAGTGGCAAAAGCTACTGAACACTCAGCAGCGTACACCGCCTATGCGAACAGTCTGTAAGCCCACACCAGGAGATCAGCTCTCCCCTGTCGCCGGCTGCTGTCGCGACAGAGTGCAGCCCGGAGGTCCCAGCGCCCGCTGCGTGGTTTTTGCCCAGCTGGCGGGCAGGACAGCACTGCGCGGGCCGCGCCGG
>NW_005054379.1:167883-194109 GCF_000277835.1 Geospiza fortis | reverse complement strand
TGGAGAGGGACGCGGATCTCCCGGGCCCGCCGGCGGCGCTCGGCAGCGCCCGGCTCCCTCCCGCCGGCGTCCCCGGACGAGAGGATGTTTCTGCTCGCCGGCCGCAGAGTCGAAGTACTGAAAGGCACTTTGCTGTTAAAACAGTAGTTGCGCTACGGCGAAACAGGTATCGTGTTAGGTGGAATGTGTTTGAGGAGTGAGTGAATAGTAAGGATCACAGAACAAATTTCTCTCACGTAATGGGAAAAGGGACCAAGCCACAGGCAGACTGCCGTGGTGCTGAGATGTAGTGTAAGGTAAATGCTTTCATAGCGCAACTTTCATACCGAGTTTTACAGCTGGCCATTGGTAAGACGTACTGTTTGATTACATACTTAGTTATGTTTAGCCCTGTGTAGATCTCTGAAATATCTCTTCCTGCAGATACTGTCAAACATGCCGCTTTTTACTCGCACTAGTGGCTCCTTCACAGTATTTAACTGGATCCTTTCATTCCTATGACAGGAGTTGAGCCATAGTACAAAAATTTTCTGAAGTTTGTGCTCTCACTGAGGAAAACTTATAAACAATACAACATTTAAATTTTTCACTTCTTTATTTAGTCTCTGAGCTACTTTAGTAATTTTGTTGTTATTGTTGTTAGGGGTTTTTTTACGTTGTTTGTTTGTTTGTTTGTTTGTTTTGCAAGCTGGTAATTATTCTGTGCTAGTGAGTTTTAGACCTTTATGATACAGACCACTGTTGACACCTTTGTCTTTAATTCAGCAAAAAGGTGCCAGACACTATGGACTTGCAGCCCATGGCTTGCTGGAATCTCGTGATTTTAATTTTCTTTATTTAGAAGGAACCCATGAGCTCAGTGGGGCTACACTGCAAGTCACATTTCCCTTTGACACTGCTTCAGTTTAAACCCACTTAACTTAGTTTCTTCAGGAAACTTCTTTATATAGTAGAACTAAGACAAAAGTATTTACCCTGCACATATATTCAGAGACACATAGTCTGAAGAGGGGATTTTTTTTTCTAGATTATTTCAAGACAAAACTTTTACTATGAGAAGTAAAATACCCTCTCAGCTAGTCTGAATCCATGTGCAGTAGGGTTGATTTAAAACAGGAGAAAAAAATCATCCTTCTATACCAGCTGAGTAGCCCAAGTCTATGCTGAACAGTCATAACCTTTATTTTATTCTTCGGTATTTTACATCTGGACTCTATAAATGTCACAGTTGTGCGTAGCCATTATTTTTTTAATGCTTCCTGCATCTGGTTTGGGGAGGAGTAAAGAAAAGTTAGATAGGCAGTTAGCCCAGTATAATTAGCCCAGTATATTATTGAATTCTCAATGTAAATAAAACTTTTCTTCATATGGAATGAGTTTTAAACCTTTAAAATCAAGACAAGATTTTTCCTATTGAGTGACACAAGGTAAGTGTTGTTTTCAAGGTAGTAGACTACTCCTTGCAGGCAATAGCATAACAGTATGTAGGGAAGAAATCTCCTAAGTATCTTTGTAGCTGTAAAAGCTGAAAATGCATTAGCACTATGATTGACCTCAGATTTTGGACTTTGTGCAAGTAGTGGTGGCAGCAGGTTGGTGCCTTTTTTTTTTGATTTTGTAAAGCAAACAGGCTGCTTTAAATATTTGTGGAACACTCTGCAGTTACGGGAGAGTTTCTATCCTGGGAATAGAATCGGGATTTTGCTTTGAGGTGATGTGTGTCATTGTATTGGGATGCTTGGCAAAAGAACAAGCCGGTATTGTCCTTAGCTACAGGAGGAAGCCCATTCCCTGGCTAGTTTTAAGTGGTCCCTTATCTTGCAGTTTTTGTTTGACCAAGTTGTTCCAAGAAATGAAGCCAGCTGTCATCTTGACTTCCTAGAACTCTAAAATCTCAGATATGGGAATGACATTTTTTCTACTATGTGCAGTTGTTTGGGTTGTTTTTTATTTCTTAGTGCAAGAGTATTGCATGAAAGAGCTGTGAACAGAAGGAGAAAGCACAGGGCTGGAAGAAAGTAAAGAAATTATGAGTAAAAAATAAATCCTTGTCTAAATTCTAATTGTGATCTTAGCTAGTGATTCTTCATGTCATTTCCATTTATTTCAGCAACCCATGTGGCTGTTGTGTCTCCTTAAGAAACCAGTAGTTAAGCAATACTGTTTCTCCTTGAAAATCAATAGGGAGGACAGTCAGGTTCTGTCCAGAAAAAGAAGGCACAGCATTCCCTCACATGGTATGAGCAGTAAAATATCTAGAGGGTGGGAGGAATTACAGGATGGGCAAAATTAAGGAATTGAAGCACGGTTTTATTCTTGGTAGTTCAAAACCCGCAATAAAAGTAAAGTTCAATGAAGAATGGTACTGGGGATTTGGTTGTTCTTTGAGGAGGCTGAGAGCAGAAGGTCAAGGAATTTGCCTCTATAGTATAGATGAATTCAATGTTGGGCTCAGCTCAGAATAGCCCTGGTTGTCTCTTCTGTGCCTTGGTCTTCCCTGGTTTGTTGGTGATGCTGTCCAGTTGTCAGATGAACAGATCCTGTGAGAACTTTCCATCAGAGGGAAGGTTAGTGGTAGAAGGAATGCCTTTATGGGAATGAGCTTTGACAAGTTTGAGAATAGGGCAGATTAATTAGTTCTTAAATTTGACATTTGTTTTTAAAGAGAGACCTGATGCTAAATGATAGGATAGTACCGTCCTACTGTACAATCTGTAGATCTTCCTTCTCTGGATTTCATCCTTTGCTGTCTGTTTTCTATATTAGTGGATGTGTTGATACAAATTTTACAGTTCTGTTATCTGTTGTCTTTTAAAAGAAGTTACATCTTTCTGTTTTGACCAAAAAAAAAGTCAGTTTATAGCAACATCCATTTTGTCTAATCATATACAGGCTTATAACGCATGTCCATGGATCCAGGGCAGCAATGAAATAAGTCTGCCTGTGGCACCAGCATTGTTGTTTCTTAGCAAAGGCTTCTGGCCTTTACAAGTTGTACACTTCTTGGTTTCTTCCCTTTTTTTGGCCACAACAGAGAGATGTAATTTTTTTTAAAAGACAATGGCTAACTTTATTGTAAAATTAGTATCAACACATCTACTAAACTTGAAAGCAAGCAGCAAAAGACAAAATTCAGAGAAGGAAGATTTACTATTTTTCACCTAGTAGAGTCCCATCTTCATTTTGTGAAATAATTATTGTCTGTCTCATAAAAAATAATACCTTTCACCTCATTTATTTAATGAGGCTTTGATTTTATTTAATTTTATCTATTGCAGATTAAAGATAATTTCTTAAATTTTTTTCTGAATGTGCCTTTAGTTCAAGTGTTGTGTATGATTTCTGTGCCTCATAACAACCTAATTAAATTTCACAAAACCTGCAAAACTTGGGTAAATAGTAGGGTTAATACAGTCAGATGCATGTTCTGGATGTCCCAGCTCAGCTGGATATCCTTTCAGTGACTATTTCTGCAGCATAGCAGGGAGCTTCTCATCGCACCCGTTGTTCTGTCTTTGTGTATTTCATCCTGGCTATTCAGAAAACAAGGTGCTAGCAACTAGTAGGCATTGGTAAAAACTTTGAAAGATGTCTGGTACCTGCTTTCCTTAAGAAATACAGGCTTGAGAAGGAAGTCAGCTTTCTAGGAGGTCTTTCAGCAAAATAACTCTTTTCATCTCTCCCACCCCTATTATTAATTCACATATCTCCTGTCACATCACCAACAAGCAGTACAAAGTCTGTCCTTTTATGTACTACAATTACTAATTTCCCAGATCATAGTCTTTTGAACTGACAGCACAAGGTAGAAGATTTTAAAAACTTGTGAGAAGAAAACCTTTTGAGCATATAGCTAGTAAATGCTGTTAATGCAAAATCAAATTTCTTTAAGAAAGTCAGTGAAATAAAAAACTACATTTGTGTTTGGCAGTAAATAGTTATCTGTTGAGATTTGATCTGGTAGGGTGCAATGCACCAGTCATTTCCACAGATTTGCTTAGCAGAATTAGCCCTTACATTCAGAGAAATTGAGCCAGTACTTCCTGCAGAAAAATACAAGAAGTAGTTGTCCTTATAAATAATATTCACAAATTTTCAGGATAACCAGACGATGAAAATCAGAGGCCAAAATAAGTAAGATTTTAAAAACAGAGCAAATGAGCAGTGACCTGTTATGCTCTGAATGCATTTTAAAGCTGCTTTAAAATTAGTATAAAAAAAGAAAAAGATCAAACTCATACAACTGGAGTCCAAATTCAGTATTTGTACTGTTTTAAATAGATACAACATTATTTGCTACTAACAGGATGCCTTTCTTTCTTGACTTCAACACAAAAGGTGTGTTTAAAAATCTGTGGATGGAGACCTTATGGTCACAAAATCTTGTTTTAATTAACTGTTATGGTTTACGGGTTGCAAAAAAGCTACTTCTTACTTTTACTGTGTACATGTTCATAACCCACTCCAATATATTATAAAATTAATGAGAAATCTTCAATCCATTGCACTTTTTTGATACAAAATCTATGCCTAAAATAACTCTTATATAGGTTTCATCCTTTTATCTTAGAGTTTAAGAATTAAAATAATGGTAAACCATTTAATTATTTAAAAAAACCGAACAAACCAAACCAAACAAACCAAACTGAACAAAGACTAAGTCAATATGTTTTCTGTAGATTTTCTCAAGTAGATATTAAAAAAGAAGGTAGCTTCATATAAGCAGTATAACATAATGGGATTATTTTCAAAATCCACTTAGAGGTTAGCTTGCCTGGCAGTAGCTGTGTAGGTGTTCTCCAATCCGATGCTGTTAAAACAGATCGGGAGATCTTTCTCTAACTGTGTGCAACAAATAATGTAATTCATTTTTCTGGCTAAATTAAGCCATGCTCAGATATTGGCAGACGCTTACTGAACATAAAAATCTTTGCATGTTTATAAACTGGACAGGAAAAAAAAATTACTTTTTCTCTGTTACTGTGTTGGTCTTGGTGTGCCACCCCTCAGAGACCAGTTCAGGAGGTCTTCTCCATGACTGCCCAAGGAATCCTCCATCAGAAGTGACCAACCACTCTGTCTTCTGTAGTGATGCCTTTTGTGTCCTTAGATGGGATTCAATATGTATCTACCAGCCACACTACTTGTTGACCCTGGAAACCTAATTCTCTAGAGGCTGTTGGGTTTAACTAGTTGTACAGAGGGATATGTCCTTTAACCTGTTCTGCATGAGGAAGAGTAATTACTATGTGCTGTCCACATAACTTTTAATGGCTAATCATGGTGAACCTTTCCTTTTTCCTATGATTCTTCTTTAGAATTGCCAATCTACTATCTTTTAAAACTCCACATTAAAAACCAGAAAATATAAGAAAGTGCAAAATTCCGTCAACAATTTCTGTGTCCCCAGCATTTCATCACTGATGCACCTTAACTTCCAATAAGAAGTTGTATCTTAATTGGCAGTGTCTGCAATGTAGGTCATGACATGAAGGGGAAGAAAGGCAGCACTGTAGTATACCTTAGACAGCTTTCTATTCAGTGAACTGAAAATGTCTGAGCCCAAAACTGAAAACCAAAACTTTCTTGGTTTGGCCTGAAGCAGGATTAAGCCATACTTAAAAGTCAGAAATCCAGATCAACTGTGGTTAATTTGCAAATTTCTTTCCAATAAAGATGTTCTTGACGCAGTAGGGAGCTTTACTTAATCAGTGTTTCTTAGACCTACTTAGGAACATGCTGCTCACAGCAAGCTATTTTAAGAACATTTTAAATTGCATGAACACATTTGCAAGACACCTGCCCCTGTAAGAAGTTACCCAGGAATAGTAATTAACACCTTGCTTTAAAGTACAACAGAGAATTTCATATAGATAGGGTCAGAAACAGTAAAATGAAACAGAAAATAGCACAGAATAGTTGATTTCATAAGTAGATTTTTTTTTTCAAAATCTTGAAGGAATAATGATGTGTTTTCCACTCTCCAACTCTTACTTTTATGGCAAATGTCTATACCAATGTTTTATTAATTTGTAACCGGGTGTAGTTGTAGAAGTCCTAACCTATAAACTAATAAATTGTAATTGTGTCAACAGTAACAGACAACAGTTTGTGGGTAAAACAAACATATTTCCCTAATGTTATGGCTAATATGAAGTAAGCATAGTGCAAAGGTAAGGATGGATATTGTATGCCTCTCTGAGGACTATAGTGAAGTAACTTGCCTTATAACTTCTGAGCTTTCCTTTTGAGAAATCAGTGTCTAATTTCTACACTGAGTGGAAAAAATGGGCTGAATAATTTGGACAACTGACAGCCTGTGGGCTGCAGGGCACTTTATACCTCATGTTGTTGTGATTTATTTTTCTACACTTAGTGGTTCATTTGGTAGACTGGGGAGGAACAGCAGGTCAGTAACTAATGCCACTATATGCTTGCAACTAATGCCATCTTACCCTGCAGTCCAAGTGAAATACACAGGGTAGAAATAACAAAAGGCTTAAAGACTTTCAACAAATGACTGTTCTGCTTTTGGCTCCGTACATCCTTTGCTAATTACCATGACCTATTGATGAGAGAGAGGGTTTGTTACATATTTGTTACATATTTGTTTAGACCCTGCGGGTTTGTTACATATTTGTTACACATTTGTTTAGACCCGGCTTCACCCTTAGGTCAGTGTATCACAGCGCCCTTAAATGCAATTTTATGCACCAAAGCCATTGTCCTTACCATGTCCCACAACCTTTCAGCATGTGTATCCCATACCATCACATACAAAGTGAGGATCTCCTTAAAGGACGGCTATAGTAAAAAGGTTATTTATATGAACAGGACAGTGTGGGCAACCCTTCCATGTTGCTACAGCACATTTGAATTTTTCAATTGTGCCTTGAGATCTGCCTCTCTTAATCTGTTGGGACAAATAAAGGAAGTAAAGCCTAGGCTGTTTCTTTGCCAATAGAGAACATACAAATATTATCTGGCTTACATTTTCACAAAACAGCATTTACCATAGTTCTTCCACTTAAGAGTGTTATCTGTCATTTAAATCAAACTTTGTTCCAGTTGAAGGGTGATAATCTTGTTGAACAATGCGTTCAGGTGCTATCCATTACATCCCCTTTACTGCGGATGTATGTACTAGCAGTATACAAGATACTCCTGAAAAAAAAATCGCACATATTATTTTCATTATTAAAATGCTGGTAAAATTAGTCTTCCAGGGACAAAGCTATATTTCCTGTAAGCTTATAGAATGCCCTGTTCCTATTTAAAGATTGCAGAACTTCCTATCATCATTGATGTCTATTCTATCAATTAATATTTATTTTTTGCTTTTGCTAAAAATATTAGCTAACTGATCTCATCAGTTGTCACTGGAGAAAGAGAACTATTCAGAAGACTTGTATTAGTTCATGATTCTTCTCTCTCTCTCTCTTTTTATTTTTTTTCCTTTTTTCTTTTTATGGCAACCTATTATTTCTCATGGCATACTAATGCCTCACAGAGTGTGTTAAAAGGACCGAATTCACACAGGAGACTGGAAATGCTATTAACCTCATTCTGGTTTCATTCACATTCTGACTTCCAAATGTAAGCATTAGTCTGTCCATGTTTTCACTAAGTCAGTGGCAAAATCCCATTTACCCAGGAGACTGAATTGTCTGCTGTTAATTAATTTTGATTTTTGGAGTTTTTACTTCCAGTAATGATGAGAGGTATTCATGTTACACCTATTTGAATACAAATTCAAGGTTGAGAAGTCTCAGGATCTCATATTCCAAACTTCTTCCTAAATACTTTAATCTTAAAGATAGGCAAGAAGTCTAATGTAATTGTGACAAGTACCTTTATCAGATGTACTGATGTCAGTCATTGTTGTGCTTGATCTTAAAAAATTACTGGTTTGATTTTTCGAAAAATATACTTTCCTGCTTAGTCACTTTACTTAGTGACTTACTTTACTGGTATCTCATACAAGTTTGGATTCAGTTTTGGATAGCAGATATGATGACCTTCTAGCTAATCAAAATTAAATATCTAAAAGTGTAGTATCACTTTTAACTTTTATAAATTGGCATAATGAGCAGACAATTTAGATAAGTTGAAGAGTTAGCTGAGGAAATGCATCTATCACCTGCAGTGAAGTTTAAAACCTGGAGCTTTTGTCCAGGTAAGTTTTTAGTACAGGGGCTGACATTAAAATCACAGGAATTTCTTTCATATATAAGAACAACAGGAATATTGGTGGATCTGTGGCATGAGATATCTTGGCAAGTTTTATGTGTTGCCATCTGCTTTTATCTGATTCCACTTCAATTGGTTTTGTTTCCATCTAACTCATAAGCAACAGGGTTTGAAGTTGTTATTCATGTTGCAGACTTCACCATTGGAACATGCAAAGTGTATTGCTTAATTCAAATATTGATAAAATGTCTATTTTATTTATATCTGCATAAACATGAATGTAAGTGAATGAAATTAAGCTGAAGCTACATTGTCTTTAAACAAACTCACAGGCTGTAATTTTTTGGAAGTGAGTTGTAAGAATCAAACACCTGCCTAAGGGTGACAGCTTTTCCATCATCAGATGAAGTCAGGGGTATTAGTGGGTCAGGGTTGAGTGATGCATCATTAAATACTGAGACAAACCCGTTCAATCACACACCTCAGTTCCTTGGCACTGGGGCCACCTTAAATATTGCTGAGTATTCCAGAGACTTGGAATTCAACTAAATCTGAGAAACTAGGCCCCCATAGGATTAATTCTGGGATCTTCCCGATAATCTTTCATTTTGAAACTCCGCTTTCATTCAACATCCAGAGAAAGACAGATAATGCATCAGTCCTCAAAAGACATAGTCTGTCCTATATGTCTGTTATTCCCACAGCCATCTGCAAAATTAGATTCTTTTAAAGGAGAAAAATCCCAATTTAAAGAAATGATTACTTCAGTGATTGAAGTAATATCCTATGTGAAGATCAAAGGAGCTCACAGGCTAATTTTATTCAAAGTAATTTAAAATTATTTTTCCGCTTGAACCTAAACATTGCCATTTGTGAAGGTAGATGAGAATCAGTCATACTGTAGCTAACTTCAACATGGAGATAAAAGAGATTCACAAAAATTTGCACAACCATTTTTTAAAAAATGTTTTAAATGCCAACACAAGACATGTCCGAAAAGAAAATGGAAAGGAAAAAAAAAAAAAGCAGCATATATATACCCAATGGGCTCAATTAAAAACCCACAGAAATTAATGGGGATCTCTTTGACAAGGGTGTGTCTTTTGAGGCCATGCAGGAAAATTTATGTGCATTAGGCTCATAGATTTTAGAAACAGAGGAGGGAAGAAATTTTTTTTCTAATTTAACTAGAAGAAAACCCATGGAAAATGTAGTATGGAAGAATCCTTCAGTTGGAGGAAGAGGGCAGTTCTATTCAGTCAAGTGCAGTTAGAATGATTAATGGTTTATACTGTAGTAAGTGAATAAATATTTCTGGATTAAAAATTTGTCAAAGTCCCCATGGTCAAATAATTTGGTGTGAGGGAGGAATATATGTGAGCCTTTTTAAAAGAAATATGACAAGGTTTTTCTCAGTGAGTATTTCAAGCAGCTGTATGTTTTTCTGTTTCCAGCTGCTGCTTCTCTGTTGTTGATACATTCCCAGCTGAAAATTTGCATGGGAGCTAGCTTTGCAGAATCTTCTAGAAACTGTTTGGCTGCTCATTTCTTCCATCTTCTTCCTGGTGCAGAATGCTTTCAGATTTTCAGAAATCTACCAAATGTTCTTTGGGAACCCAGTCCTTAGGAGACTTGACATGTCTTTGGTCTTAGTCTCCCTACAACTTGGAGCTCCTCCTGGTTGTTCCCCATTCTTTTAGGATTACGAGTGTTACTCCTCGGCAGAATTGTGCATGCATATGTTGGGTTGGTCTCCTTGAAGTATTTATTTCCTTCAAAAATGTGCTTATTCTGCATTTAATGGGAGAAAATATTTTAGCCAGTGCAATAAATGAAAATTAATTAAAATGCAATTAAGTCAATTTATGACAGACTCTTATCTTTAAAAAATTCAGGCTATTATTCTGAGGAAATTAGGCATAGTCTCTCTATAATTAGTGAAAAAAAAATATATTGAAATGGATCATGCATGTCAGAGGCTGCCAAAATACTTGGTTTAAAAACAAAGATCCTTGAGAGAATGTCCCAAACTCTCAGTTTTATGAAGCTTCAGAATCTGTTTGTAAATCTTTACATTACCAGGTCGGCATAATTACAGGGATTAAACTATGCCTGTAAGGCTGCCTGTTTTCTCCTGGTGCTTTCCCTCACACATACTCTGCTACTGCTAATGCCAATGCAGCTCCTGGTTCTGATAGTGGGAGTCCTATAATACAAGAAGCTCCAGGCAGCTGCCAGTGCTTTGAATACTGGCTGTCTAAACCTGCTCCGAGCAGGTCTATACACAATAACCATGTAATGCTGGGGTTTGGAAGATAACTTTGAATTCTCTACTGCAAGGTTCATCCCAGTGAATCAATATCAACAACCATTATTTCTCCCTTCATTTCTTCCCTCCCAAAAGCTTAACCCATCTTGTCCACGTGTAGTTTTCCCTTTGTTTCAAGATTCTTTTAAAGCTACAGCTTTGCTTCAGTGAAGTGCTGATTCTGTGTCTGATTCAAGCACTTTTCGTAGAATCATAGAATCATAGAATGGATTAGGTTGGAAGGGACCTTAAAGATCATCTCGTCCCAACCCCTCTGTCACGGGCAGGGACACCTTCCACTAGACCAGATTGCTCAGAGCTCCATCCAGCCTGGCACGGAACACTTCCAGAGATGGAGCGGCCATAGCTTCTCTGGGCAACCTGTGCCAGGGCCTCACCACTCTCACAGAGAAGAATTTCTATGTGATAGCTAATCTGAACCTTCCCCCTTTCAACTTAAAGCCATTACCCCTTGCCCTATCACTACATATCCTTGTTCAAAAGTCCCTCTCCAGCTCCTTTGGGGTCCTGGAAGGCTGCCATAAGGTCTCCTCAGAGCAGCATTCTCTTCAAGCTGAACAATCCCACCTCTCTCAGCCTGTTTTATAGGAGAGATGCTCCAGCCCTTTAATGTTTCTGTCACTCCACTGGACTCTGTCCAGCAGGTCCACATCATTTTTATGCTGGGGGCCTCAGAACTGGACACAGTAATCTTGGTGGGCTCTCACCAGAGCAAAGGAGAAGGATAGAATCCCTTCCGTCCCCTGCTGGCCACGCTGCTTTTGATGCAGCCTAAGACATACTTGGGCTTCTGAGCTGTGAGCATACATTGACAGATCACACCCAGCTTCTTGTACACCAACACCCCTAAGTGCTCCTTTCCAGGGCTGCTCTCATTCTGTTCTCTCCCCAGGCTGTACTTTTGCTTGGGATTGCCCTGCCTCAGGTAGGTACAGGACCTTGCACTTGGCCTTTCTGACCTTCATGGGGTTTGCACAGCCCCACCTCTCCAGCCTGTCCAGGCTCCTCTGGATAGCACCCCTTCTCTGCAGCACATGGCTGCCCCACACAGCGTGGTGTCTGTGGCAAACCTGCTGAGGGTGCCCTCAATCCCACTGTCTGTGTCACTGACAAATCTTGAACAGCACCACTGCCAGTACTGACCCCTGAGGGACAGCACTTGTCACTGGTCTCCATTTGGACATTGAACACAACTCTTCTAAGTGCAACCATCCAATTCTTTATAGACTGAGTGGTCCATCTATCTAATTAATCTGTGCCTCTCCTATTTAGGGACTAAAATGCCATGTGTGACAGTGTCAAATGCTTTGAATAAGTTCAGGCAGGTAATGTCAGTTGCCCTTCCCCTGTCCACCACTGCTGTAACCCCACTACAGAAGGCCACGAGATTTGTCAGTCACAGTTTGTCTTTAGTGAAGCCATGTTGTTTGTCATTAATCCCCTCTTTATTTTCCACTGCCTTTGCACAATTTCCAGAAGAATCCATTCCATGATCTTGCCAGACACAGAGGTGAGACTAACTTCCCTGCTGTTCACCAGGCCTTCCTTTTTCCCTCCCTTTTAAAAATGGGGATCATGTTTTTTGGTTTAATGGGAATTTGTTTAGATTGTCACAACTTCTCTAATTGGATGGATAGTTTGCCTTTCATCTGCCAGTTCCCTCAGGTGCACCTCATCCTGTCCCATGGACTTGTGCACCTTCAGTGGTCTCAAATCAGATCCTCTCCACAGGGATTGGCTCTTCATTCTCCCCAGTCCCTGCCTTTACCTTCTGCATCTTAGCTGGAGCACTTGCTGGTAAAGACTGAGGCAAAAGAGTAATTGAGTACCTCAGCTTTCTCTGTGTTCTGGGCAGTCAGGTCTTCTGTTTCTGTCTGAAGAGGATCTGTATTTGGCTTAGTCTTCCTTTTATCACTGATGTACCTATAGTAGATTTTCTTGTTGCTCTTGACATCCCTTTAAAAACAGGCCAGATTTAATTCTATCTGAGATTTTGTTTTTGTAGAATCATACAATCTGTCTGCTCAGACAATCTCTCTGTATTCCTCAGAGTCTGTCTCTCCTTCTTTCAATGCTCTTTAGGCTTTCTTTTTGTGTTTGAGTTTGTCTAGGTGCCCTTCATCCATACAGGTCTCCTGGCAATTTTGTCTGACATGATCTTTGTTGGGATCACTCCTGAATCTGGAGGAGGTGAATTTTTAATTTTCTCTCTCTCTCTCTCTCTCTCTTTCTCTCTTCCCTCCGGGATTTTATGCCATGGTACTCTACCAAACAGATCCTTCAAGAGGGCAAAATCTGCTCTCCTGAAGCTGAAGGTAGTGAGCTTCTTCTGCCCCTTCCTTGTGGCCTAAAGATCTTGAAGTTCACCACTTCATGATCACTGCAGCCAAGGCTGTCCTGGAGCTTCCCATTTCACACCAGTCATTCCTTGTTGGTGAGAACAAGCTCCAGGATAGCATCTTTCCCTGCTGGTTATTCTGTAGCCAGGCCTCTATAATCCTCACAAAACACTCATCTTCACAAAACAAACCCCTCTCTCAAACTTCTCCACATCTCTAGGATACTTTAACCCTTTAATCCACCGCCTAAGCATAACTAACTTCCTCAACAGAGGACAAAACCTTGCCTCTCACCTAAGTCCTCAATTTTCTGGCTGTGTCACTGCTGCTGTATCATGTGAAACAACAGCAGTGTGTAATAGTGGACTGTACAAGGCTCAGCAGCCCATCAGTGACATCCCTGCTACAACTCCCCAGTAAGTAGCACCTCTCCAGAGACTGTGTCAGGTCTCTCAGTACCTCTGAACCTCTCAGAAGTCACCTACTGCTACCACCCCTTGCCTTTTCTTAGTTGTGCTGGCTGTGATGTAGGACCAGATGGGGCTGCCTTACTGGTTGTTATACAGGGAGCAGATGGGGCTGCCTTACTCAGCCCTGGTGCTTCTCCTGATCTGGCAGGCCTTTCCCCTTCAGTCTGCAGGGTGTTGAAGTGATTCTGTAAGGGCATCTCAGGCTTTGGGGAATTATCTTCTTTCTGTGGGTCCTTGCTGTTGCAAGATTCCATTCTTCTATGTTATCACGCCCCTTCCTTCTGTGTGTGTTATATTTTGCTCTCTCTCTTCCCTGCTCCCTTGTTGCAGCATGTTTGAAAATTGTGAAGAGCAGTCTTAGAGTGGGAGATGCTTTAATGCATCAAATGAATAACCCTGTAGTCTGCTTGCTTTCTCCGCTTTCATATTCTGACTTGACTGTACTGAAGATAAGTTGTGTTCTGCTACTGAACTTTTTAACAGGGAGAACAGATGAAGTTGGCAAGTTAATTAGAAACTTTATTCTACCTCTGGTTTTATCAGTTATAATTACATGCTTTTCCTTAGTCAGAAAATGGTTCTTTCAAAATCTTTATGTGTTTGGTAGCATTTGATGTATTGCCAGATACTTAACCTTTTGGTTTTTTAGCTCATAGGGCTGTGGGAAAATCTTTAAAATATTCAAAAAATATTAATTATATTAGTTTTTCTTACTTTCAGCTTACTTTTTTCTTTCAAAGTAAACTTAGTCTAAAATGAGCTGTGACACCGAAGGTACTTTATCACCAGATTGTCAGAATCTTGTGCTGCAAGTTCCTCATGTTAGTTCTGCAAGCTGTACACATCTCTCCTTTCAGTTTCAGTGGTGGATTTGTCAAATGGGATGTTAACTTCCAGCAGCAGCCTGCTACTGCTGCAAAGCATAGTCTTGCCTGTGTTTGAACTGATTAGATTTTGGGTCATCACAGCATGCCAAGTCCAGGCTCTTTGGGTTAGTGGCACAACCAGGATATGAAGCTTTGAAATAATGCCTCCCTTGGCCTAAGTCCAGACGACGCTGCCTTTCATACACTTCCCTCCAAAAAAACAAGCTTTGTTAGGACAGAAGTGATTGTATGAGACATCAGATTGGCAGGTCAGAGAGCATCGATGTTAACACACCCTGATCTTTTCTGCTGACACAGCTGTTTAATCTAAATCTTGTTTATTTTATGTCATGTCAGAGTATGAAAACCCTCTACTGATGTGAGTACACATACATGCAAACATTCTGTAGAATATGATCCCAAATATAAACAGTTTTCAGTTGAGAAAAAAAGTATTGCAAAAGTTGTTATCTTAAGCAAATTCAGAGATTATAGCAAAAGTTTTAAAATAACCACACTGACTTATAAGAGATCTGTAAGATAATGGCAAAGTTATATATCAATATACAAGCTTATATAAAGCTTATAAACCTTATCGTTTATAAAGCTATATATGAATATACAAGTTATATATGAACGTACAATCATACAGATTTATAAACTAAATTCTAAAGGCAGAAAGAAAGGTTTAGCAAATACAGAACAGGCAAGTAAATATGTTTTTTTCTGTATGTCCATGAATTTTTATGAAATAAGCATTTGAAACTTACAATTTACTTTCCATTTTGAAGAATTTAAACTTTTTCCCATCCTGAGATATGTAAATGGAAAATTCTAATAGAATTCACTGATGATATTCCCAAATGGTAGACTTAAGTACTTTTCCTTAAATATAATTCCGAAGGGAGCCTTTGAAATATAGTGTCATCCACATGTCTTCAACTTGGCAGTTTTCTTAGGTGAGAGTAATTGGTGGAAAACAGGCTTTCATTTTTGTGAGACAGCTCACATGCTATTTGTAATGTTCATTAAAAATACAAGTGTTTACAAGGAGAACAAAAGATGCTCTCTTGTGGTATTTTGAAATGTGATTAAGTGCTTGGCTCCAGAATGTTTTGTATTCTATTTATGTAATATGGAAAAATGTGCTTTTCTATGTTCACTCCCTTTTTTGGAGGGTTCTAGGTTGCGTATTTTGAAGCGGCTTGATCATTGATAGCAAGGTAATACCTGAAGGAGGCTTCAGTGTGCAACCTCAGCTTTGAAAGATTTTACTGAACCCCAGCTTCTTTGAAGATTACGTACAAAATTTTAAAATACCAGAGTGTCTGGTGACAATGAATGCACTTATGTTAAAGATGTTGTAACAAATGCAAACAGCTTTTCCTTTGCTTTTCTCCTCATTCTTAAAAATCTGGAGGAAAAAAAACCCCCGAACTCCACAATGTTAATATGAACTCAAGGTGTCAGGTTTGAATACAGAGTTTGGAAATGAAAATTAAAGATACATTTGGCAACTACAGCTGACAACGTCGTCTGTTCAGTAAAGCACATTTGGTGTTGTGAATGACTGACATAGTCAACGTGGTCCAGATAGTTATCAACACTCTTTACACTCATTAGACTCTTACATTTCACTCTTGCCATTCTGACTACTTTATAGAACCAGCTACATGATTAAAGAAATAAATTAAAATATCTCTCCTTGTTTGTTTAAAATAAGTGAAAACAAAACACCAAACAACCAGCAAACAGTGGAAGTGTGCACTGTGGGCAAGGTAAATTGGAGGAGTCTGTCTCCAGTTTTGTAATGACTACCACTTTCCTTCTGAAAATCTGTCTCCTTGGCAAATCCACTGTCCCCAAAAATACTGTCTGCAAATGTTTGTGTGAATGGAAAAAGATTACAAGAAGGTGGCAGTGTGATTTCTAAGTATGAATGAAGCTGCTGATGTATTTTTATAACAGCATATGTGTGTGTTTAAATCTCTTCCTTTGTAATCACATCTTTGTTTAGGTGAATGTGGAAAAAAAAAGAGAAACCAAACAAAATGAGTTTAAAATGAAGTCACATGAGAATATGATTTCATTGTGGTGTATAAGGTACAGCTCTAGATCATCCACCCTCTCTCTTGGATTTTATTGATGCTTTGGTAAGAAATGTCCTGAATACATTATTGCTTTGTGAAAAATAGTTAAGAAACACTGATTCTGCTCTGCAGCTGTTACAGACACGGAACTACAAACTTGGCTTTTGTCAGATATTTTTTTTTAGCTCTCATAG
Source organism: Geospiza fortis (assembly GCF_000277835.1). Classification (NCBI taxonomy): domain Eukaryota; kingdom Metazoa; phylum Chordata; class Aves; order Passeriformes; family Thraupidae; genus Geospiza; species Geospiza fortis. Next base: position 177,631 of record NW_005054379.1, on the reverse strand, counting down.
CCTAAGGGGTAAAAATCCACTCACATTGGCATTACTGTATAGTGAGACTGATATTCAAATGTTTTACATAACAGTGTGAAGCTTTTACATAAATTTTGGTTTTCTATTTTAGACCAAACAAATCATACTTAAAGACTGTACAATTCCCACAGACACCTTTCCAAGCAGTTCCTTTATGCAGAGCTGGAGAGGAGGCAAGATGTTGGCATAGCTGTTGACCTAAAAACCTGCTATGCCAACATATTGTCATCTTTCCTGTCTGTTTGCGGCAGAGGGAAATTATACATTGTAATGGGCATTTGGAACAGTTTTAGTCTTTATAGATAACTTGAACTGTCACTTTTCTAGCTCTGCTTTTGAGTCAATGAGGCAAGCGTTTGTTAGTTACCTAACAAGCAGAAGAGGGACTGGACTTGGGTTTTTTAATTACTTAAACAACAAACAGCTTAATGTGCTCTGAAAAAGTTAGTGTGGAGATGCAGAAACAAAGGTGCTTGAGTGGGCCATTGGGGGACAGGACAAGAATTGATTGTTTTTTGTCTGACCTCTACATATTTGCAGAGAGGTTATGAGTTGTTTGCATATGAGTATTTCTGTTTACATATTTTTTTACTTTTCTGATTGTATTCTCCATCCCTGTGTACTTTTCATGTTTGTACTTTCTGTAAGAGCCATCTAGTAGGGTATTGAGAATACAGTACTAGTCATAAAATGAACAAGCATCCGCTAATGAAGTGTTGGAGCTGCATTTCATTGATCTGTTTTCAATACATAATTGCAAAAAATAAAGCAGTAGAACTTGATCTATAAGGTCTCTGATTACTAAACGGGGAACCCCATGAAAAATATAAATTCTGTGTAGCAATTCTGTCATTTGTATACTTATTCTATATAAGGTGTTCCTTCACACAAGTAGAATTTTGCTTTGAGAATCTAAAATTAGAGGCTGGATCATGAGTAGTAGTGCTACTTAAAACAAACATAACGAAGCAGAACTTGATATATTACTTGATATAAGCAGAACATTGCATACACAAAATTCTATGAAAGTACACATAAAAGTAGTCCTTTTACACTTCTAACTCATTCTTGCCACTGAAGCACTGCATTTGATCTGTATATGAAAAAAAAAAAGAAGTTTATCATGATTAGGCTATGTCATTGCCAAACCTAACTTTCAGCTATGTAATATTCAGTTTTTTATAGCCCCTACACTTAAGCCAGGTATGTATTTGTAGTGGGAAACCTTTCAAGTGATGCCTAAACTTTTTAATATATATATATATGTTTATTGTATATAACGCATTTTAGTATTTTAATGCACTCATGATGACAAGCATGAAGTAGCACAGCAAATATAGTTGTAAAAAAATCCATCATTCTAGCAAACATAGAGAATGCTCCTCTCCTGATTGATGTTGAAATTAATTTAATATTTAGATAACAAGGTCTGAAGGCTAAAACACATCACCTTTGTTTTAAAAGCAGGATAGAGACAGAACTGAAAATTCAGCTCCCCTATTGTGTCAAACCTACCACAGATCCAGAGAGCAGCTATCATCTTTCTTGTGGCAAGGTGAATTCTTGCTCTCAAACAAGTAGTGTCCCCTTATTTGAGCACCTTGCCTGTGATACTGAACTTGTGCTACTGTTCTAATAAGCAAAATAAATATTAGATGGTTTTCTGAAAGGAAAATAATGGTGAGAAGATACTTAACCTGTTAAAATGAATTAAGGAAAAATGGAGACAGAGATTTGATATTGGAAAATAATGATTATGGTCTGGTCCTTGTGGAGAGATATTAATGTCTGGCATAATAAGCAAGTTTTAGGTAAGAATAAGGCACTTAGAGTTACAACACAGTGTGATATAGTCTGAAGTTTGCCTTGAATTTACTTACTTTAGTATGAGTAGCTGAATTTTCTGGAGTTGTATGCCAGTAGTTTCAAACTTTCATCTAGAGATGTTTCTGGCTGGAATAATTTTCTTAGTAATTTTCCTACTAGCATATACAGTGAGAATAATGTTGATTACAATCCAGTGTTTAAGTTATTGCCTAGCAGTCCTTACTTTAAACCCAGGGTTTCTAAATTTCCCATTCTCTACCAACTAAACTAGTTCATCAGAAGCACAAACCAGAAGATGAGGAGGCTGCAGTCTTCAGCAGAAGCTGAGTCTCAACAAGATAAGAACAGTTACTGGCCTGTCTGTGGGGTGATGGGAAAACAATCCTAAAAGCTATTAGGAGGCCCCAGACCCAAAGTTGCCATTGCATCAAGAGGCATGTGCAGGGCACATGAGGAAAAAATGCGTAAATTCTGAGGCAATCAAGGCCCATGGGTCTTGGTACAGGGTCCCTCAATAGATTAACTGGGCTCTAGCTGTCCTATTGATGTACCATTCAGTTATTTCATTATTTTTTCCTGCAGCTGGATGACAGAAACTCTCCTGTGAGGAACCTAGAGTGAAGAAATTTCTTTTATAACATATTCATTACATAGGGCGATGTTTTAGTAGTACATATGTAGACCCTAAACAGTACTGGCCTTATGCTCAACAAACTACATAGCATAAGCATATTCTATAATGAGACAGAAGTTATGGCAAAATCTTACTATTTCTGTAGGAAACAACTATGCTTTAGGAACAATATATCTATGATACTCTAGATACTCTAGACTGTAAACTGTCTACTACAGCATAGGACGCACACTCAATAGGTGTACCTCAAGTAAAGTGTAAGTGATTTACTTGTTTTGTGCATATAAACTTAAAATTTTTGTTGAAGGTGACCTGTTGAGAAGAATGATAAATGGTGCAGGAAAGAGCTGAACAAGAACAAGGAAAATTTTCTATATCTTTCTTGCCAAATACAAGACTGGGCAGAATTACAAGGAAGGGGAAGGCAAGGGCCTGGGGTGAGATTCTGACCTTGCTGGTGTGAGCACAACTATTGTTCCTTCTTTGTTTGGGATGAGGATACAGACATGGAATTGAGTTCATTGTTAGCAAGGTCTGGTTTAGAACATCTTCTATGAACCTCAATCCTTAACAATGCTCAGTTGTTGTGCTTCATTTACCATCCTAACACTAGCACTTCCATACTCTGCTCCTGCTTTATGACACAGGAGTAGAGAGAACTTGGAGGCCTCTTTGTGCTGATAAAATAGAAGAGAATTAGTCCAGGAGGGAGCTGGGCAATGGAATACGGAAGTACTCCGCCAGCCAGCCCAGTGGATGTTCGTCATTAGTCACAACATTCAACAGCAGCTGGCCAACTTGGCTCCTGTGCCCATGGAAATATACCGTGAGTATAACACATGTCCAAAATAAGAAAATACCATGAACTGGGGAGGGGGAAGGCAGGAGAGGCAAAGGTAACTGAAAACTAGTAACACAAAGTATCTTTGTAAAAGAGGAAGCAAACAGACTCGATTTTTCCCGTGATTCCATTATCCTCTACTCTGGATCCAGTACTAAAAACCTCTACCTGATTTCATGTGACTACATGTTCTGTATAGCACTGACTTTCCTCTGCCCTGCTACCTGATAATTGCTAACACAATTGAGACATGCAGTGAGCCAAGAAAAAACACAGAACAAAGGTTTCTCTTGTTTCATATTTTTGTGATCATAGCACAAGTAAAAACAAACTGCTTGTTTCAGTGTGTTGACTTGTCTGGAGAGTAGCAGGCAGAACTCTTCTGGGAGACAAAGGCCTATCCTCATCCAGACCAACTGCAAAACGTCTTTTCCAGAGGGAGATTATAACTGTTCACTCACAGTGCGTAAGTCAAAATAAGAAGTAGTCCTCAGATGATGCACAGTATTGGAAGCTGTTTGTCAGCAGCATTGTTTGCTTCTTACTTTGGAATTTTTTTCAGTAAATAACAAAGATTTTGCTAATCTGCCATAAAGAATGAGATTGGAAGGATAGAACACAAAAAGGCGAAGCTACATCTCAATTCAAAAAAAGAATTTGAATCTGGGTTGACTGCTGGTAAAAGTTCCTTAAAATATTCTCTTTCATAATCTCTTTCATAAGTAATTTCTTGGATTATTTTCCAAGAGTATGCTCAAGCAACTACTTGATGAATACTCAATTTTTGATAGCTCTATTGACAAATGTCCTTGGCATTAAGTATTTTGGATGTACTTAGAAGTAGTTTCATTCATGGTGTCTGCCATCTCTGTAGAGCATTTCTTCAGTAATTCAAGGGTAAATTGCATTATTTTTGTTAACTGGTTTCTACCCTATTAAATTATTATTAACATGAGGTACCTATTTAATTTGTGGGAGCTCACTTTTTGTGTTCATTACTGCATTTGCATTCTTTCAGAGCTAAAAGGTTTTCCAGTGCTGAAGTACATGCCTCACTGCAGAGTAGGAAAAAGGAAAAGGGACATAATTGAATAGGAAATGGGATGAAACTGTTTACTTACTGCCATTTCAAGGAGAAAAAGTTAGGCTTACTTAAGAAAGATGATACAAAGTTAATAATGGTACTAAAAAAGTAATTCTGCTTGCTCAAGAACAAGAAGAGACTGGATAAAAGTTGGCATATACAAAAGGAAAACTATTGCAAAGCTCTTTCCTCCTTTTCCATCACATGATGAAACTTGCTTACATCTTCTGCTGACCTGTGTGCATACAGGGAGATTGATTGGTTGATTCATAGATAGGTAAGTGTGTGTGCCCACAACAGCAATTCTGAAATACATTGTTAAGAATCTACTTAAGGTATTTTAAAATTAACACAGCACCATGTCATTTTTGGATTATCTTTCCCACCTCAGCATCAGTCTCTCCTGAACCACAATAAACACCAAATAAAGCACACAAGTGTGAATAAGGGTCTTACTTACACAGCATAAACCCCACCACCCCTAACAAAAACTACAGTTTCTCTGAATAAATTCCATGTTTCTTAAACCCCTGCCTTACAGTCAAGAAGCTGGTTAATAAATTCCCAACATTCATAAGATACTGTAAATCAAAGCATAGGAAATTTCTCATGTCTATCTTCAAATGTCTCTTGTTCTTCTCTGGGTGTGTATCTGAAACAATTTTAATTCAAGTGGCACCTCCTCAGGCAATGCACCAGATTTACTCAGGCGACGATTAGCTGGATGGTCAAACTGGGCTCCTGGCTACTCATTTATGCAGATATCCCAATTCTAGGCACGATATACATAATCCAGCAAACTGATATGATAATTCCTCTACGAACTGAAGAACTAATCTGTGTACATATATAACAGTGTTTGGATGAGCATATTCTCATCATGAAGCCATAAACAAGTCAAAATTTACTAAAAAAGCCTTTCAAGAATTTGGATGGCATGAAAAGTTTGCAGTGCAGCATGCCTTCTGAGCCCAGGGGTAACCTTGCTAAACTCTCATGTGGGAGAGCTACACAGTTGCTTTATGCAAGTGCCACGACCTGCTGAAATGATGGCATGAGGTTGCATTCTTTCTTAGTACTACTTTTTTTGACTTCAGGAAGAGTAAAGGATGGATGAAGAAGCATGCAAACAATAAATACCCGTCATTTCAATACTTTTAAGAAAGTTCACTTGAATAATTGTAATTTCATGCATACTGGTGACATCATGTCTCTTCAGTACATGACATATGGGTCTTCAGGGCAGCAGACTTCCCTCTCTCTTTTCCATTCTAGAACCAGGAAAAAAAAGTTATTTCCTAAGGGAAAGTCTCCGCACAGTAACCAGCACCCTCTTGTGTTCACGGCGAGCAGAGGCCAAACCCCGTGCCAAGTAACTCCGGATCACTCTGGAGCTTCATCCTGCAGCACCTTCCACAGCCCCAAACCTGACATAACAGCAGGAGCCTGAAGTCTTATACATGTTTCTCCAACAGCTGCTGGCTATTGCCCAGACAGGAAAGCAGTAATTAGCACGGCTTTATGTACCTTAATTTTCTCAAATGCCATCAGAAATATTCCGATAACAAATAATCTGAACAACTTCTGCCCCAAGTCTTTCTTTTGAGCTACCACAAAGCTCAAAGAAGCTTTCCAAGAAGCTTGGGTGTTTCTCAAAATAGAATTTACACAATGTCTTCAGCAGAAGCCAGGAAGTTTTCTATGGCTCTTCTGATCTCCCATGCCTTACTCAGTTAAGGATTTATGAGACAGAAATAGCCATATAAATAAAGTAATAGCAATGAAATGGCATAAGTAAATCCAAATCAGAACAAATATGCAGTTTGGCTAGGGTATGGTACTGGTATCTAAATAAAAGAAAAACTGATGCAACCACCAGTGGATCAGTTCTCCAGCCACTAAACTAACACTGAAGTGTTTTCTTGTTTATGTTATTTTCCTGTTTGGATTACTTTGTACAGAAATTCAGAATTGCATATAGTTTCCATACAGTTCTCTGTAGAAACTACTTAATAGCTGCAGTTTAATACATACAGGTAGTGTGTGATAGCTCTGAATCCATGGGCCCACCTTCCTGAGGAAGTAAAAAATCCATGAATTCCTCACCTTATTAACCTATAAAGCAAACTGGATAACAGCCACAGTAGCCCTAATTATAGGACCCATGTTTAGATAAGGGCCTGCAAATGGGAGAAACATAGCCACGACCACATACCATCCAAACTGGGATAAGCAAGACCACATAGTGACATGTAACGAGGTTTCTATACCCAGCACACAAAAAGGAAAAAATTAATAGGCTACTCAAGAACCGTTATTCCTTTTTTTTACCCTTTTTCTGTCAATGCCCTTGGGCCCCATGCTTGGGCACCAAAATCTGTCTCAGTTTGAAAGACAGTGTCTGCTCGGGAAGGCAGGAGCCTCCCTTGGAATGGAGAATGTGAGCCCTCTCCCTCCAAATTGCTACATGTTTGAAATTAAGGGGCTCTCAGGCAAAGATATTGGAGTAGGAATAACAGTTCTTTAGTAGTATGTGTAAGGAGGAGAACAAACCAACAACAACTACGGTATTAGCAATAAACAGGCCCGGGAGCCCAGTCCCGGCCTGCTCGGCCGCGGCCCCTTCCCCCTGCTGCAGTTCCGGGCTCGGCCGGGTCCCTCCACAAACCCCATGGCACCAATCCCGGGCTCCAGCGGGACTCTCGGGAGCACCTGGCTGGGATGGCAGGGATGAGCAGAAACCCTGGTGTGGTGGACGAGATGTATCAGAAACTCCGCAGCCATAGCTGGAACCCGCTGGGCAGGGCAGGGTGTGGGACCCAGCAGCAAAAGTAAAGCAGCTCCCAGCTGGGTTATGGAGGTGGCAGCAAATTCCCTTCCCCAAGTCTGACCATCCTCCTCCACAGCACAGTGAGAGAGAGAGCCCCCAAATCCCCAGCCCCATCTTTTTCCTGCTTCTGTTCTTGCAGTATCTCTTTTCCCCCTGAGAAAAAAAACAGAGGAGTACCGTCTCAAACACCCAGCCATCTGTGCTTCCTAGCAACTCAATGGGAAAAAATTCCACAAGGAAACAGGAAAGAAAAGGAAAGAAAAAACCCAACCCCTGACACGCTATTAAAAAAAGAGGTGAACAAGTGCATGCTTGCTCTGCAGAGCTTTTTGGGAAAAGCAGATGAATGTCTAGCTGATACAACCGAGAAGAGTGTACCTGAATGTTGGTACACAGTTTGTGGTAGCTGGGAGTGGGGCTGGCCCAGCCTCATGCCCAGTGGGTACAGCTGTGAGAAGCAGTTGAGCAGCATTGACAGCAGTGAGCCATGGAGTGCCCAGGTGCACCAAAGGGAACAGAGGGCACGCAGGTGCAGGGCATGAACGTGAGGGGTGTAAACGGTTGGGCTAAAGGACAAGAAAGGCAGATCCTTGCAGCCTTCTGAAGTGATGTTACTCTGTATGGGCAAGTTCTAAATAGTCTGGAAGGTTAGTCAGGGGAAACAGTGCAAACAGACATACTGGAGCTCCAGCTCCATAAGGGAGAAAATCAGCACATCTAGCAACATTAATATTAACACTAACTAGAGTTACTAAGTCTATTGTAAGAATGGCAGGGTATGATGTCTTTTTTATAGAGTCATAGAATCCTTTGGGGTGGAAGGGACCTTTAGCATCCATCTGGTCCAGTACCTCCCTGCAATGAGCAGGGACATCTTCCACTAGATCAGGTTGCTCAGAGTCCTGTCCAACCTGACCTTGAGTATTTCCAGGTTGGGGCACATACTACATCTCTGGGACACCTGTGCCTTTTTTTGCCACCCTCATCATAAAATTACTTCCAACTTAAATTTACCCTTTTTCAGTTTAAAACCACTGCCCTCTGTCATATTGTCGCTGCCCTGCCAAGAGCGGTGCCCATCTTTACTATAAGTCCTCTGTGAGTATTGAAAGACTGCAGTAAGATCTTCCTGTAGTCTTCTGTTCCCTGAACAACCCCAACTATATCAGTCTTTCCCCCCAGGTGAGGTTTTCCCTCCCTCTGATCATTTCCATAGCCATCCTCTGGACTCCAGCAGTTCCATGTCCTCCCTGTGCTGGGACCCCAGAGCTGGATGCAGGGTTCCAGGTGGGCTCTCACCAGAGCAGAGCAGAGGGGCAGAATCCCCTCCCTCCCCTGCTGCCCACGCTGCTTTGCAGGCAGCCCAGGACACGTTTGGCTCTCTGGGCTGGGGGTGCCCATGGCTGGGTCATGTCCAGCCTCTCATCCACCAGCACCCCCCAGTCCTTCTCACTGGGTTGCTCTCCATCTGCTCATCCCCAGCCTGTCCCCTGATACTGGGGGTTGTCCTGGCCCGGGTGCAGCACCTTGAACTTGGCCTTGTTAAACCTCATGGGATTCCTGTGGGCCCCTTCTTGAGCTTGTGCAGATCCCTCTGGACAGCATCCTGTCCTTTAGGAATGTCAGCTGCACCACACAGCTTGGTGTCATCTGCAATGCTGCAAACACTGTCTGTGTCTTTGTTGAAGATATTTAACAGTACTGATCCCAATACAGACCACTGAGGGACACTGCTTTTCACTGATGTCCCTCTGGACATTGGGCAATTGACCACTACCTTCTGGATGTGACCATCTGGTCAATTCCTCATCTACCAAGCAGTCCACAGTCCACCCATCCAATCCATCTCTCTCCAGTTTAGACAGGAGGATGTGGTGGTGGGACTGTGTCAAAGGCATTACAGAAGTCCAGATAGATATCTGTAGCTCTTCTCTTGTCACTCCACCACAGAAGGCCACTGGGCGGGCCAGGCAGGACTTGCCCTTGGTGAAGCTGTGCTGGCTGTTTCAGATAATCGCCCTCTTCTCTGTGTGCCTTAGCACAGCTTACAGGAGGATCTGTCTTCCCAGGCTGTCGTGGGTTTACAGGAAACAAGTTTTCTGGGAATGGAGTGGCCAGAGGCTAATGGGTGTTCAGATTCTAAAACTGACACCAGGCTTGGCCACTGAGGGTGGATGCGGCTCTGAGAACACAGGGGTTAGAAGCAGAGCACTCCCCTGGGCTCTCTCTTTGATTTCCGGCCAGCAAAGAGGCAAGGCCTCCCCTGCCCGGCTTCGAGCTGGGTGGGGGAGAGGAAACCTGCGGCCCGGCAGAGGTAGGCCTGACCCCTCAGGATGGAAGGGTGGTGGGGGCACCAGGAGGTGTTGGGCAGCCCCCCCCAGGAGAGACAGAGGGAGAGAGGCCCCGAGAAGATTTGGGCAGCCCCCCCACCCCCAGCTAGAAGACGAGAGAGAGAAAGCTGGTACGGGCCTGTGGCCTTGAAGTGATATCAGCCTGTGAAGAAGGAGGGGG
>NW_005054379.1:162567-167694 GCF_000277835.1 Geospiza fortis | reverse complement strand
ATGGCTCAGAACTGAGAGGGTTCAGTGTTGGAGACCCCCCGGCCCCAGGGGGTAGACAAGTATGGGGGGGACAAGAGGTCCCAAGATGAGAGAAAACTGTGCTTTTTTTGGAACTGGTCAAAGCACCCTTAAAAGGATAACCCTCGAAGCAGCTCTGATCCATGCACAGTGGTGAGAGAGCTGGGCATGCAAGGAAGAGGTCACCATGGCCCCAAGAAGGACTCCTCTCCTCTTGATGGACTGGAATTGAGTATTTACAGGGTGATGGATGGAGAGCTTGAAATTTGGAAGATGTATTGGAAATGTGGTGGGGGGAGGAAGAAATGCTTTTTGTGGAGTTTTCATTTTCCAGGTGTGTGTGTGCGTGTGTGTGTGTGTGGGTTTTTTTTCCTTTTGTAGTTTAGTTAATAAACTTTTTTTCTAAGGTAGAGGCCTGCTTTGCTTATTTCCTAGTCACATCTCACAGCAAACACCAGGGAAGTATATTTTCATGGGGCACTGGCATTGTGCCAGTGTCAAACCATGACACAGGCATAGAAGTGAGCCCTCACCACCATCCACTCTCTCTGTGCCAGACTCTGAAATGTAATTTGTTGTTCACAGCTAGAACGCAGCAGCTGGTTGTTTGCCTCAGTATGATCATTTCTGTGAATCCTGTAGGATCCTGAAGGCAATAACAGGGGACTGGAAGATGGGAATTACTTCTGGGACAAAGTCTAGCTCCTGTGTTGTTGTGGTCATTCTGTTACAGCAGTGCCTACAAGTGAGAATATATTCTGCCTCCCAGGCAAAACAGGCAGGATCTCCAAACTGCAATCGAGTCAATTACCATGTACAAGAGAGTATTTGCCATTTACTTGGGAGGAATTAAAAGAGCCACCTTTGAATGCTTAATCAGTATTTATGTTTTCATTTCCAATCTCATTGTGGCTGCTATTGCAGACTGTGGAAGGGCTCCAGGCAGGTCCCACAGGTCCCTTCTGCACAATCTTGCCAAAATCTGAAGGCCCAGACCTGAGCTGAAAAAAGGCTCACACAGATGGATGAGGGACTGGGGGGAAGGGGGGGTGAAGGAAGGCTGCTCAGGTTCCTGAGTCTCTTTTTGTGCAGCCTTCCTTCCCAACAACGGGTGTTACCACATCTCCTAGGGACCTAGATCTGAAGGGTGACTTGCTAGGAGTTGTAAGAGGTCACAGATTCACAGGCAAGGTATGGCTGTGTGTTCCAGATTGCTCTACAGTAAGGAAAAAAATAAATTTCCCAAAATTCCATTAATCGCTGTTAAGCTAACATACTCATTTTGACAAGACACAGCTGCACGCTGAGAATGTAATTTCATTACAACACTGCCACCTCTTGTTCTTCTGCTGGTTTCATTTTTGCCTAGCTCCAATCTGTGGTGGATCCACCACCAACAGAAAGGCATAAACTCTCCACTATTTTTGTTAAACTGAAACCTTACAAGGAGGAGCAACTGGCTGGATGCAATGTCATGTACTTCTATACAAGATGCAAAAAAGTAGAGCGCTTGAAAAGAGCCACATATTTTATCAATCAGTGTTGAATTAGTGTGTAGCTATTTTCTCTGCTAACTCAGAGAATGAGAGACTGGAAGAAATGGGGTGGAGAAAGAGGGGGGATCAAAGCAAACCTACCACAACAACAAAAAAACACCCTAGAATCTGAGAAGCAGCAAAATCCCCCCCAGGAGAAAATGTCATGGGGTTTGTCCAGGATATGTGAAATACATTTTATCCATGCAATCTTACCTTCAAACTCTGTGACTTCCAATGTGAACCTCAGTTTTCCTCTCAGTACTTGTGCAATCTGTTACCCAGGAGCTGCTGCCCATAGGCATACATTTTCCAAATGCTGGTTAAAGAGCAGTACCTGCCTCCACCAGGAACACCAAGAATTATGTAGAGTCTCCTGGAGAAGACTTGGCTGCAGATAAATAATGTAAGTTGATTGTCTTTGAGTTTTGACTAGGTGGTCTCTGGGAAGAAGTTTGTTCTAGAAGGAGGAGGATCACACTGCGCTAGCAGGTATGACATAGGGAAAGCCCACAGATGGCAAGGAAAAGAGACAGACTGGCTGGGCCTCTTTGTCCAGCTGCTTGGTGTTCAACTAGCTCTTCACTGGGGTTTGACTACTGAGATGGGGCTTCTGCATGGATTCCTTGATTTCTAGCACTGTATTTAATTGTTTCAGATATCAGTTATATAATTAACACCTTTTTGCTAGACTTTTTCATGATATCTCTCTATGTTTCAGTCTTCTTGTGCAGAGTAGCTGAAAAGAGGGGTAATGTTTTAGGCAAACCCAAGTACCTGGGAGCTGCCAGAAGCCTTTTAAATGGGTGAGTGACCCAGGCACACAGCACGGATCCCCTGGGCTGTGGGGCCAGCTGAAACTGCTGATCAACCCACCACTCAGAAAGAAATAACCTGACAACAAGCCTGTCAGGGGCAGTTTTCACAGGTCTTTCTAGCTGGAAGATCTAGTCAAAAAGAAAAATTTGTTTTTCAGATGGAGTTGGCAGGAGACAAGCAGATTTACTGTGGTTGACTCCTAATACAATAGGACTTGAAGCAGTTGGGTTTTTCTACTTCATACTCAGTAAACACATTTATTCTGAACCACATTTATTGAATCCAGACTTTCTTGCAACCCTCTCTGGTCTCTAAATCCAAGATGAACCCTCAAAATCTGTGCTTCTTGTTTTGGACGCATCGTTTGCAGGGCCCACCTTGGAAGTGTTAGTAAGGTGAAATCAGGAGATATTTTAAATTAAAAAATTGTGTCATTTCATGCAATTGATTTCAAGTGAAATATACGCAAATGCCAAGTCTGTCCTGACTCCTACAGCACAAGTTTCTCTCCTGACCAATATTTTTATCTCTGTCATGTCATGCAGGTGGTCATGTATAATCAACAAGATAAGAGCCCTCAGGTTAGTGCACACAATATTACAGGGAGTATTGTCATAATGTCAGTATCATGAAAGCAATCCCGAAATCCTGATTCCTTAAGTAAGGTTTTAGATTTATGATTTCTATCTTTATGTAAGCCACACTTATAATTGTGGGCACTATAATCTGGCAAAACAATAACTATAAAATCAACACATAAGCTGAATATTTCTTGATATATTTTAGTCCAATATTTCATGTTTCAGTCCAATTCTATGTAAATACACCTCCAATAAATGCTACATGTAGAGTCAGTCCACACAAGTAGTTCATTGAGATGCTTGTGGTACTTGTGGCTGGACACAGCCATTGATTATTAAACCCCTTAATAATCTAGTTTCACCTCTGAATGATCCTGAAGTAATAACATTGTACCATATAAGGTAACAAAAGGGGATGTTTCAGATGAGGGAAGCATGGGAAAATTAAATGCATCCAGAAATTGGTACCAAGGAGTGAAGCTGGGTGGCTTAGTTTACATCCTGGATTTTAAATATAAGTTATAAATACCTGTATACACACAAGAAACCACTCTGTCTGTTACATACTATAAGTAAAAAACCTGCATTTAAAGGATAGAGTTGTATGGACACTCACTAGCAGTGCTCTGTACCACAGCAAATACTGACAGGACCATCAAACAGCCAGAATATAAGAACCACTGAAATGTAAGTCCTTGTTTTTGTTTGTATGGAACCAAACAGAGATGCTACAAAAATTGTTTCATTCTTCATTGAGAAATTAAGGATTTCTACAATGTATCTGGGAAATACCATAAAAAGCATCCACACGCAGTTACAAGTTTACAAAACCTGGCGCTTGGCTCCAGCCCTGCAAATGCACTATCACACCCCTCCCCCAGAGGCCTTACTCACCCACGGTCACAGAAGCTGCGGGCAGAGCTGGCTGCCGCTCCTGACTGTTCTTGCCCTGGTCACAAAATATCCATTTCTCTTTGTCAAGTCCTCCCTCACACAGTGTTCCCACCAAGTGCGCCATGGCTCCTGCTTTAATTTCACCCTCCCCTCCTGACGCCCCCACAGACACATTCCCCCAGGCCAGAATGACATACCTCAGTCTTGTGGCCCCACCTGTTAAAACAGCCTTCACACTCTGGGTGTTTTCAGCTACCCTTTATTTTGTCCTTCTCCAGGCTAAGAAGAGCTCATTCCAGTCCTGAAAAATAATAACTAATAACAAGAATAAACCCCAGCAACTACAATACCTGCAATAATAATAGTAGCAATACCTGTAGCAAAATGAGCAGTGGTGGGTCTCTTTTTGAAGTCAGCTCCTCTGTACCTGTTTCAGTCAGAATTCCTCATGTGCTCTTACTGTTTAGAAGTAAAGCAAATGCCTTACAGAAGCCTTTTTCTCACAAAACTCTGGGTTTCTCACCTATATTTGTGCTCTCTTCAGCATGAAATATGAGATTCCTTTGTGATATCTTTCCCTGGTGTCTGCCTTGGCCCGTGCAGCCCCTCATCTCCATGCTGATAGAATGAAGAGCTGGTTCTCACAAAGACACTCATAGATGAATTGTGACAAAGGAGAGGCAGGAGGTTCCTTCAGGCGTCCATCATTTATTGGAATCTAACACAAAGTAACACAGATGATCCAGCTCATGGGAGTTGCCTCCCATACACTGCCTTCCCATACAAGTCCCTGCAGCCGGGATACACCCTGTCCTCTCTCAAAGAAAAATCTGAGGTCCTAAGCCTCTGCATGTGTCACAGTCCCCCTGGGTGCTTGTGGGGAGGGAGCAGACATCAGCTGAGCAGCGCCAGAACACATGAACCTTGATTTCTAGTCCTGTCTGTCCTGACGTGGCTGATAGCCCGGCTAAAGCACGCAGTTACACTTGCAGTAGTTTTGGAGATACCCTTAGCCTCTTCCTCTGAGCACTAGGGATGTGATTTAATTCTTCTGTGTGAATTAAAACACCCAAAATACTGTCATCAGAACACTAACTTTATTAATAGAGACAAACAAAGGATTAAAACACATTATGAGTTTGCTGAAATACACAGCATACCTGTGGAGGACAGACATATTTATATACATCAGTTCATTGTAGAAACAGGAGTAGGATATCCCCAGGTAATTTGCAACGAATCCAGACAGCTTTCTCTCCGTGGTGGCCCTGGTAAAGCAG
>NW_005054379.1:133103-161096 GCF_000277835.1 Geospiza fortis | reverse complement strand
CGTCCCTGGCCCTCGGGCCAAACAGCGGATCCATCTCTGAGGGTGGCCGAGGGGAAGGTGGCCGGCCCAGCCGCACCCCGCCTGCGCTCCCTGTGCTCGTCCACAGTCGAGAGCTGTGGGCAGAGTGGAAAACTATTGCCTCGCTCCTGGGGGCTGGGATGGTTGAGGGAGAGGGTGGACAATGGACACACAGAGATGAAAGTGGAAGTTGGGCTTGCAGACTGGGGAGACTAGGCTTGGAAGTCAACACAGGCATCTGACAGGAGGGAGGGTAAGTACCCGTGGGCTAAGGAAAAACACGATGTGCTAGAAGGAAGGAAGAGCCATGTGGGAGAATTAGCCTAAAGGAGTGGGGGAGGTAGGAGGGTGGTAGATAGTGGTGATGAACAATAAGCTGATGAGGATGTGAGTACTTGAATAAGGACAGGTGGGAACCAAGAGTGTGGGAAGGCTCAGGGCCACCGAGAGCAAGGCAAGAAGCAGCATCAAAAGGCCCAGGATAAAAGTAACTGCTAATATATCAAGCAGAACTGTGAATGGTGCTTGAGGTCAAATATCATAACACTGAACAGGTCCTTGGGGAGCATTATACACCCTGTGTGTGGAATGGGGCCACCTCCGTTTTGGGAAAGAAAAAGTGCAGTTGCCAAAAGGACACCTAGCATCAGACATGTCATTCAGACACTCGTACCAGCCCAGTGGCCTCGTGTCCATGAATATTCTCACTAAAAAGATCGTTGGCAAGTCAAGCCTGCCCAGGCCTCATGGCCACAGCAGCGGCAGGGGCAGCACCTCCCATTAACAAAAGCAGTGGTATGCCAGGAAGAGCAGGAAGGACAGTCAGTGCTCAGCCTTTCTCCAGCCTCCTCTGGGACAAGGCTGGGGTAAAACAGGGCTGCTGAGCAGCAGTTTGCTGGCATGAGACATTAGGCCATCTGGTTGCTGGGACAAGGAGGCAACAAGCTGGGTCTGCCTGTGAGAAGGTTTCACTTCAAGCTCGTGGCTCTGATGTGGCTGCAGGGATGTTCCTGCCTGCAAGTCAACAGCAGCAGGAACTGGGCTGTGTCTCCTTAGGTGAAGGGAGGATCATTTGGAGAAGGAAGAAACTGGAAAACCTTGTTAACAAACTCTCCCAGGTTGTTAACAAACTCTTAACAGCTGGTAATTTGTAGGGAAGCTAGGAAGGGGAGTTAGGAACAGCTTGAAAAGGCAATGCAATGTGAGCACACACACAAGTTTGTTTAAAGAAAAGTTGAACGGGTCCAGGCATGTATTTTTCCAAGCAGATGGGCATTTTTTCAAGGGAACAAAAGAAGTGTGGTTCAACAAGTAATTTTCAACTGCATCATTTTGTTTGAGGTTCTGATCCCTCTATCACATTGCTTGCCTCCGGTACTGTGTGTTCACCTCTTGCTGTTACCTCCTCCCACACACTCCTATTGATCATCACATCCAGCAAAGGTCTTATTTGTAATTGCTGGTCAGAGTAGAGATCCTCTGTTTGTCTGCGTGGATCCTCCAGCTTCATTTAGCCACGGGGAAGGTTAAGATTTCCGATGTCAGGCTGGTGGAGACCACTCATAGCGAAGTCCAGGCTTTGTTCCCAGGCTGGGGCAAAAACACAACCACATGCAATACTGAAAATGATGGGTATGCCAAAACAAAATTTCTTAGAACAGAGAAATAATCCAGGCTATGAAAAATGCAACACTTCATACAGAGGGGCACATATATGGCCTATTCAACTTTAAAAGCAGCATCTGTGAAGCCTGACCAAAATTTCAAACCATATTTTACAGTATGAGGATTACTCATGCAGTGTTGAACACACCAGAGATGCTCAGAAAACATCACTGTTTTCTTTCCAACTTACACTTCCAGTAAAAAGCTGAATTTAATGTTAGCTACTCCAGTAAAATTATTGTTGAATATGGAGGCAATTACAAATTTCTGTTTCCAAAAGTAATTTTGTCTGTCTGGCTACGGACACCCACAGAACTATACAAGTTTCTGTGCCTGTTACTGAATGTATCACACTGTCTCTGCAGACATCACTGTCCCTTGTTCCCCATTCAGCCATTTTTGTACACTTTGTCTCCAGCACTAGGGGATAAAAAATCAGCAGGATTAACATCAGCAGAATAGCTGAATATTAAATCAGAGCATCAGAGGCTACCAGAGTGTCAGAGGAAGGGGTCAAGATACAAAACCAGAAAATCACTGTTTACAATTACAAAAAGGCAGGTACTTTCCAACAGCATCAGTAGCCAGTCAAAAGACAGCTGGCTATGGAATGAGGGGAGCCTGTGGCACCTAAGCACTTAGCTCTGGGTAATCTATATGAAATGCAATCAGACACTGGGGATAGACAGCTCTGTTGTACCAAAGTACTAATCCAAGTTTCTCAAAGCTTACTTTCTCCATGCAAATATTATTGCACACAAGGTACAAACAGAACACTACCAATGTTTATTAGCATCTGTACATCAAATGGATAATTTTGAAAGTCACACATGCTTTTCATAATCACATTCTTCCATCATGATCAATTAATTAAGTGTACTTCTAAAAGTGGGAAAATAATGGAGGTTTATGTTGATGCTGGGGAGCAGTTTTGAGGCATTTATGTGTGTTCTAGTTTTGGCTTGGCCACAGACATGGAGTTGGACAGATTTTAGGGCTACTAGACTGTAGAGATTAGTGTCAAGCATTTGAACAAGTGCTCTGCTGGATCAGAGACACAAAAATGGACATCTGGCTTTAAGCGGATGCTTTAAGGCTTTGCAAGAAAGCAGTGGGCTTTTATAACTGCCTTGTTAAATTGCCTTAATTTATGAACCACAGTTAAAAAATAATATACCATCATTGGTTTTCTGAATCAAGACTTTTTTTTACTGAACCCTTGAAAAGTGAGGAAAATCTAAGATAAATCAGAGTTACTGTTGAAGTAATAAGAGTCCAGAGGCAACTTGAAAGACATCTATTTCAGCAGGAGAGAGCATTTCATTTTGATGAGTAATAGATTGGAAAAAAGCCACTTAAATAAAAGATGGGTTCTCAGAACAACAGTGCATATACCAATGCCCACACAAACAGTGAAGCTACAAACTCCCCAATAAACAAACCCCACACGGGTGGAAGAGCAGGGGGAACAGGTCCCCAGTGGCTTCTCCATTCCTGCAGGCAGAGCTATCACAGAGGCTGTGCACTATCCACATCTCATTTCAGCCCTGGAAGCAGGCTTGTAATGATTGTGTTACAGAGGCTCTACCTTGATGTTTGTTGAATAAACTGTCACCAGTTTTGATTGAAGACCAAATTGTAGCTCCCAGGTTCCCAGCACCTTCCTAGCTGCCATGAAAATAAAAAGGAAAATGGCAATGGGTACATTTTTATATCAATCCTGAATTCACCACCTCAGCCCAGGTAATTTGAAAAGGAAACCCTTGGTTACTGCAACAGTCTCTAGGGACTTGAAAAGACGCTTAGCACACCTCATTCATGGTTTCCCATTTCCTTCTGTAGAGGTGCTTGAAAACACCCTCAGGGTCACAGCATCGACTCTTTTCAACTCCTTGCAGTTAAGTGTTAACCTCTTAAAGAAACCATGTCTAACTATCATGGAGGAACAGAAACCTCTTGGCCTCCCCTCTTCTCAGAGGCTGGAGGGAGGCACACAGCTCAGAACAGCTATGCCCAAGGCAAGACTAGATAGAAGCAAAGGTCCCCAGAAGTCTAGAGCACCTGGTGTGATGTTCTGTCCACCACAGTTTGTGTGCTTGATATAGCACAGCTATTTCCCTTGTTCCTCAACCTCCATTTGAAAAATCAGCATCATCCCAAGCACCACCCTTTCCAGTAAGGAAATAGATTAGTGGTTGTGAGCTGCTTCAATACCACAGTGAAGAGGTTACATGTACCAAAGACAAGTAGGAGAAGTCTTGAAATAGTCACCCACAGCTTTTACATTACCTCTGCCACCATGAATATTATGCCCTTACAGTGGCAGCTACCTTTAATCTAAGTTTATTTAAAATGTCTTTTCACTCCAAAAGAGATCCTACTGGTAGCACAGTGCCAATGAAAACTGAAAATTACTGTTAAAATGGCATCCATGTTAAACCTAAAAAGGAGCTGCTATTGCAGAAGTATAAGAGTCCTGGTGGTGGACAAAATGTGAGAGCTCTGGGTGATTATTTTGAGACAGCATGAATAGATCTACCAACATCATCAAATGTAGTACAAGCATGGGGTCCAGTTCCTCGCTCCTGCTGACTCCACAGAAAAAAATGTTTTTCAGCAAACCTCTGCGCAGCAAGAGACCATCTCAGCAATCAGAACACCATCACACACGAGGGGCACTGCGTGCAGTGCCCCATACAGAATGCAGCATGGTAACATGCAAAAGCATTTCCAAAATAGCTGTGTAGTGGAGGAGTGATAACCACTAGTGGCTCTCCGAACTGCTGCTCTGCAGTGAAGATCCTGCTTGGTAGTGACCGCTAACCAGATCATGCTGATAGGATGCTAAGCCTGTGATGATTAATTTCATTTGCTTAATATGTTTCCAAAGCTAAGTATTATTAAGGCAAGAAGACTCCTATTTAATCAGACGTGTGTTTTGACTTTACTTGCATACATATTCAGAGGAAGAAATATTGACAAGTGTAAAGAACTGTCTTTTCAGATGTAACAAGCAACAGGGAATTACCATTCTCAGAAGCATCTTTCCAAACATATCTGTCTCCTGTATTCTAGGATTATCTGTTACTGTCTCCAACCTGGCATGATTTAATTACCAGCCTAACTGAAAGAATGCATTCCAAATAAAAATATTATTCAGAAGAGATCAGATTTCTTAGCAGAAACAGGCAGTACTCCTCATGGCTTTGGAAGTGACAGGCAAAAGTGACCCCCATAATTAAGAACACAAAGACAAGTGCTGGAACTGATTGTTAACTGGAGTAGGAGAAAATACAGTGCATTTCTTCTTATTGAAAGCCACTAACAGCATTTCAGGGTCTGGAACTCTTTTTCCCCTTGCATATATTTCATATTTACATTTATATTTACATTTATATTTACATATAAAATCTGTACTTAAAAGTAGGGTATTTTCAAATGCATTTCAGAAGCTTACTAATCATAAGTAATTTCACTTTGCTTTCAGGATCAAGAAATCTTGGGTCTATGCCAAACATGTTCACAAATGTGGTAAGTGGCAAAAATGCACAGCTCTGTGCCTAGTTGGCAGTACTTTATTATTCTCTGTTAAATATTTATTTAATATACTAAGAGTAAGCATGAGAATGCAGACCCACAGAAGTAGTCTTTCTAGTGGTGCAGAACACACCAGACTTTGGATACATTTCATCTTGGTAAAAAGAGAGGGAAAATTGCTCTTTTAGTGCGCTTTTTAGCAAGTGTGCCAGTGACCACAAAGCTAAACATACACTAAACAGTCTATATTGTCTGTATCCTACACTGAAGATCCTGATTCCAAGGAATTATTTCATTTTCTTTTTTGCATCTGTCTGAGACCCAACTGGAAAGGCTGGTAGACAGCAGACCTTCCATCCTCCTCCTGGATCCAAGGAGAACTCCTTTCCACACAAGCCTAAGAAGATTACAGCTAGTACCTTACCCTGGGTGATCACTCCTCTTAGCAGTCTTTCCTCTCCCCACACGCCAGCAAGGAGAGGACCTCTATTCATGTACACTGGCTCTTCTTGCACTTGAATCTCAGTTAAGGGTATTTCTGGCAATAGCTATCCGGGCACCTGTAGAGCAGAGCTAGATAAACTGAAATCACCTCCCAGCTAGAACAGTATGTAGTTTCTTCAAGGCACACAATGTTTCTGAAGAGAACAAATTAAATGACAGACACTGAGTTCTTGAAAACTTTACACTCCAACAAGCTACCCTTAATAAATCAGAATAATCAGAAAGCACTCCAGCATCGCAGAACTCCTTAAATCAGTGGAT
Organism: Geospiza fortis; assembly: GCF_000277835.1. Classification (NCBI taxonomy): domain Eukaryota; kingdom Metazoa; phylum Chordata; class Aves; order Passeriformes; family Thraupidae; genus Geospiza; species Geospiza fortis. The sequence continues at coordinate 155,111 of NW_005054379.1, read as the reverse complement.
TTCAGGCTTCTGCTTTGAGCAAAGCATTGATCCTTGTGGAGAGAACACTCTGTCTTTGTGAAACCAAAATTAACAAAAGGAACACACGCCAAGATGTTTAAACACTTTTGCAGCAGTCTCTGTCCTCATACATGCTCTCAGCAACCTGCTGATTTCATAGATACCAGCACACACCTCCCATCTCTTCCAGAAAACATTATGCATCCATTGGGTTCAATAGTTGTTTTGACTTCAGGGAACCACACAGAAAAGCAATGCTTTTTGGATGAAAGCCAGAGACAGAACAAGATGACAACAAATGCATGAAATCTAAAATTTCATGCTGTGTTGAAATCCCTGGCTACCCTTATAGCACTTCCCTTTCACAAAAATTATTTATTAGCAAATGTGGGTTTTTCTTTGTTGGACTGCAAAAGTACTTTCCATTTATAGGAGACATACAAAAGAGAATTAAAAGAAACACAAGAGCTGATAAGCACCAAATATGTAGCTTATATTGTACATTTATTTATATAAGAGATAGTATCAATAGTTTCTTGTAACATAAAGTACAATGCAAGAACTTGCAATTTATTAATGCAATGCAGTTATATAAGCACTTAAATGACAAATATCAAATCACTATCAAAAAACTGAAGCACTGTGTGACAATTACAGTCAGTGAAAATAATGATGAAAGTTTCATTAAAAATAGCATCTTACAAATCTTTATTTTTAATCACCATAATATTGCAGCTAGTATGCTGTCCAGCCCCAAATAAAATACACAGAGGTAATTCTGATGATCACATGTTTAAGTTTACATTCTGAAAACTCCAAATTCTGTCTTCTTGGTGGGTGCATTTAGTGCTGCGCTGAGACTGAGGCCCAAGACCAGTCTTGTGTCAGCTGGATCAATAATTCCATCATCCCATAATCTAGAGAAAAGCCAAAAACATAACAAACCAAAACTTTTAATAATGAAAGGAAATCAACATATACAACTGGTATACTTTCAAACCCATGAAATTTGAAATGCTTCAGAAAAAGAAAGAGGAGTAAAGAGCTAAATTATACTAAAAACAATGGAGTCAATTCACGCTGTTCATCAATGCAATAGACTGGTGTCCATTATTCCATGGAATTTGTCTTCTAGAACAATGTTTACATTTTAGGTAAGTGAAGAATGTCAGACCTACATATTTTAAACAGATTCTTCATACTTAATCATCTCTTTCAGGAAAAAAAGCCCTCTTTGCATGTTAATGTTCATGCAGAGAATGATCACCTGTCAATGACCTATCTAATTCTATTAAGAATGCTTGCACTTCAAGGATTATGTCATATCATTATTTACACTATTCAGGTTAATTCAACTGCCAGATGAGGATGATACAAGTGTTTATTCCTTTATCATTAAAAAGCCAGAAAAAATTTCAAGTATTTTCAGAATTTCTGTGGTGGGTTGACCTTTGTTGGATTCCAGGTGCCCATGGGGCTGAGCTGCTCTATCTCTCTCCCTTCCCAGCTGGACAGAGGAGAGAAAATAAGATGGAAATAAACAATAGGTTGAGATAAGACAGTTTACTAAAGCATAAGTGAAAGTTTGCATGTGCACCATGTGAAAAAAAACTTTATTCTCTACTTCCCATCAGCAAGTGATGTCCGATGTCCAGTCACTTCCCAGGAAGCAGGGCTTCAGTATGGCATTTGCTTGGGAAAGCAAACACTGTAAATAACCAATGTTCAGTCTTCCTCCAGCTTTCCTTAGCTTTTGGAACTGAGCTGAAGTCATATGCTATGGAATATCCCTTTGGTTTATTTGTGTCAGCAGGCCTAGTTGTGTCCCCTCCCAGGATCTTGCCCACCCCAGAATACTGATGGGGGAAAAATGTTGGAGAGAGAGACTAGTGCTGCGCCAGCACTGCTCAGCCAAGCCACTGCTGTGCTGTCAATACCCTTCCAGCTACTAATGCAAAGCACAGCACTATGAGGGCTGCTGTGGCAAAATGAACTCCACCTCAGCAAGACCCAATACAATTTCTGTCATTTATTTTACCATTAAGTTCATTTCTAAACAACTAGAAGATACTATCTTCCTTAAACAAAGCCTGAAGGCAATTAAATTACAAATGAGCGGTTGTCAAATTCCCAGGTCCCCAAAATCACCAACACTTGTAAAGAGTCTCTTTGATATTATCCAAAAATTAAAGTGTTAGTGGCATCAATTCTCAATGTACCTAAGTTAAAATCCATGTTGAAATGAAACTGTAAGTATTGTTATTTCCCCAGCAAGATATTTAAACAAGATACCACACTGCTCATTGAAACCCAGTCTCACTTAAACAAATACATACTTAATCAGCATCTGCAGAACACATGCATCTTTGGTTAAGAGAGGGATGCTCCTCCTCCATCCCATCTTTCCCTAGAGACTTATTTTGCATTCTTTGTGAACTTACTTCAGTGTTGGCTAATGCTTAACTCTTTGTGAAAAATTTAAAAATACAAAAAGCAGCCATGAACAGGAAGCCAAGAATGACTCCACCAAGAGAAGACACACAGCCTTTCCCTTCTAACTGAAATTCCATCTGCAAATTTTAGTTTGTTTGGAGATAATTTTTGGCAAAACCTATTAGACAGGAAACAAGATATTTTGCACTCTTCTTTCAATCCTACATGTGCCAACCTCACTCCCAAGAGGACTGCAAACTGTACATAAATACGTGCTCATAAACTCAAGGCAGCAGCAGACACTTGAGTGTTTTCCATATTTGCTTTATTTTGTCATTTGCTGTGAAAGTAATATTGATCAAATCAGATAAATATACTAAGAGACTGACAATATATGCTTTTCATTTTACAAGTTGTATCTATCCTAGGATGCACAAAATAGAATTGCAGTAGATGACACCTTTAACGAGACCAGACACAAAGGTTCAGGCTCAGCTCTAGGAACATGTTTTCAAAGTTAGACAAGAAAAAGGATACCCAGCTCAGAAAGAATATTATAGATCTGATCACAGTGCAGCTTCCCAAGCAGCAGACTGTTAAACTAAACTGGGCACAAGAGTAAAACTGAAGTATAGAAGAAGAAAGGGTTTGGAGAAGGGAAGACTTTGCTGCTAATTGGGCAAAATCAGACTCTTTCTTTTTTGGGGGAGAAAACCAAATTTTGATTTAAGAAGTCTTGTACTACAGTAGTTACGATACTCACTGACCTGGCTGCCAGGTCCCAGTAATAAGAGAACGAATTCTGGAAAAATGATAGAATCATAGAATGGTTTGAGTTGGAAGGGACCTTAAAGATCATCTAGTTCCAATCCCCCCACCATGGGCAAGGATACCTTCCACTAGACCAGGTTGTTCAGAGCTCCATCTAACCTGGCACTGAACACTTCCAGGGATGGGGCAAAGGATTGCTCCTCCGGGCAGCCTGTTCAGTGCCTCACCACCCTCACAGTAAAGAATTTCCTCAAATGTAAAAAGGAGAAAAACTTATGGCACAGTAAAAAAAGCCCCCTGCTATAAACCCAAAATACAAATAAAAGAAAACTGTAGCTCTAACTTCTTCTCATTTCAGGATTCTCAGTGTGTACCTCCCTTCTTGTGGGCTCGTAACTCAAGCATTGGAATATTCTAAAAGCCACAATTGTACCTGCATGGAAATGGCACTAACAGCAAATTCTGTTTCAGGTGACACAAGAGCTGTCTGTATCAGAACTCAGATAAAGTGCATGGTCTAAGATCCTGCTGTCTGACGCCTGTGAGTAACTTCTTTCCTAACTGTATTTTTAAATTTTAAGTAGTAACTAAATTTTAATTAGTAACTCATTTTGTTAAAGTATTTGGGCTTACTTGAGCTTATTTGGCTGATTTGGGCAATACTCAATTGAAAAAACTCAAGAGGAAGTGCTTCTTACCACATAAAAGTAAAAGCAATTGGGAAGCTTTTTTTGTTCAAAATACCCGAAGAAAAGTGTAACTTGGTTTTACAGAAATTTACTGAGATCTTTGAATTTTCTTGATTTTTCTCAAGACAATGGTTGTAGCTCTAAATACAATCTAGCATGACAGAATGGCCAAGACAGTATTTTCTATACTTTCAACTTCATAGAGTGTGCCTTACCAAAGTTTGATGCATGTGCTTTTTTTTCCTTCACCTTGTATTGATATTTTGATTTAGTTATGATGAATAAAGTCAAATTAATCTGACAAAGGAATGGAGAAGATTCTCCTTAATAGTGAAAATAAAGCAGTTCTGTGAGGTCAAATCTATCCCAACCTTCTGTTTTCTTAAGACTATGAAAAAACCTCCCAAATTTATGAATAATCTCAAATACATTAATTTATATCTTTAAGCAAATTTTGGTTTTTTGACTGCTACAGCTTTGTTTGCTCTCTATATAATTTTTTCCCCAATAAATACCTGCAAATAACTTTCTTATTTAGCAAACATATTGAAACAGAATGAGGGAATTCATAATACTTATAATGTTCAACACATCTGCTCAGGGCCTGGAAAGGGCAGGGATGAACTGACTCCAAAAGAAGTAACCACTCAAGTTAAATCACGACATAGTGCAGTACCTTGCAAGACACTACTTCACTGTGATTACTGCTGTAATAAATATCCAAACATGAAGCACATTTCAATGGCAGATTTGGATTGTTTTTTATTTTTCCTTTTTTTGTAACAACACAACTGACTTATATTGACAACTGCGGAAATTTTATGTTGCATGGAAGTCAAGCTGCTTTCATATGGTCACCTCTGTTTTTTGCTTCTCTTTGTTTAAAGAAAACCGTATTCTCTACTGGAGATGTAACATTAATAATTAAACTATCTATTAAAATCCCGTTGCAGGAACATGAGTCACACTATGCTCATAAAATATCTGTAACTGAGATAGTGTGAGTAAAAGAAATGAAGTTGCCTAAAGTAAAGTGCTTGTGCAATTTGTTAAGATGCAAACCAGTGAAATCCTTTAAGAAACCTGTGAGCAGATTAATTTAACTCATTAAAAACAGTGCTGCCTAATGACTGCCATTAATTAAGACTGCTCATTGTCAAAGGTTCTAATCAAAAAATTGGTTAAAGTCTGATTAGAAAATACAACTGCAGGGAACAGTATTGACATCCTGTACATATAGCAAGTTATAACTTATAAGCAAAACAATAAAAACAGAATAAACAGAGATAATTTCTTGTCTTTTAAGATCTTCAGGGCATTTTCCTTTTCTCTCCTTATTACTGCTAAAAGCTTGATTCAAAGCCTAATGAAGTCAAGTGGAAGGGTCACATCAATCTCAATGGCTATTAAGGGTGAGGCAGACATTAGGCAAGAGGACAGCATGAGGAAGCCTCCAAATCAGCTGGACACAAGCAGCAATACAGACAACAATCTTTGTGCCCATCTATCATTTTTTGTTCTCTCAGAAATGCAAAGCTGTTTGTTAGAGTTTCTTTGCTGACCTCTTTGGTGGAGGGCTCTTACAAAACAAAGGCTGTCTGGATTTCATCTCAATTACAGTACTCTGATATTTGGTAGACAATCATCTGGGTTTGTACCATGCCTGGAGCCCAACAGGAATGGGCTGCAAAAGGGACAGGGTTACTCCTCCCTGAATTACAGCAAATGCTTGCTAATAAGCAGCTGCTGATGTTGGCTGATTGGAAAGGGTTGTCTCCAAGGTGCAAGGTGAGTGGTACATCTACATCCTTCCCCTTGAGCACACTTGCTGCGAAGACTGTAATCCACTTCATCTCATTGTTCCTGCTTGGACAGCCTACTCCACAGTAATGAAAATTTCTGAACTATTGATCTGAGATCTTGCTTAGGAATTAGTTAATGCAAAGCATGAAAGGGCAGGAAACATGAGTATATCCACTGAAATACCCAATTAACTCTACAAGAGAGCAATTAAAAGCTCCTAGACAATGCAGAGTGCACCTACTTTAACTAAAAAGCGAGAGAAACCAGCCAGAACTGCTTTGACCTGAGCCACTCACACACTGTTGTCAAAAGCACTCCTTTGTGAAAAGAGGCATTTTACCTTCATTGCTTATAGCCAGGTAAGCCTCTGCAGGATTTCAGATCTGACATTTGACTTCATGTCTCAGCTGGGCTTATTATCTTGAATGCAGCATCACACAAACCCAACCACATGCAATCCAGACCCACGCTTCTCTCAGCCAACTCACATCTGTGGATGTCACACTTCCTTTCCAAAAGGAAACAGTACCCCGCTTTTTCAAAAAAATGACATGTCACTTAGCACTAAAAGCACTTTCTAACACCTGGGCTGGGCAAATTTAAGCTATTTGCTGGGGTGACTACTAGATTAACAACTTAACTTCACAAAATGGCCAGATATTCTGAAAATATAAACTGGTAAACGTTGTTCATCAGACAGCACAAAGTTGACATGAAACACTCAAGTTTCACATCTAAAAATTAGACATTAAAAATTCAAAATGTGATTTTTTTAATGTTAGTCTTAACTTTACATGTAAAACTGCTTTCTTACAGATCAGTAACTTACTGTTGTAAATACTGTCAATCATCTGTGGGTTTTTGGGAGCAGATAATTTTTTATATTGCTAATATATCTAATATATTGAATGTTAAATAAATAATGAGTAAAAGAGTATGTTTCCAGTGAGCATATAAAAAAAAAAGTAAAAAAAATCATATTATTCATCTTCTCTGGCATAGGGATTAATTTTAAATACAGACAGTTTGACTAATTTTTAAATGTTATTATATAAGTGGAATATTCTTCTCCTTAAAATCCAGTTATAAAAAATTATACATATTTTTTCATTTTTCCTTTTTGCCTTAGAGCATAAAGTCAGCTGTTAAAAGTCAGCTGTAAGAAACTTATGTGCTATTTCTCTTACTACCCATAGAAGATCAAGCTTGATGAAGGTATTCATTTGATGAAACATTAAAATTAAAGTATATTCCACTATCCCTACACAAAAGAGCAAAAGTCAACAGTCATTTCATATCTTACTTCTGATCATGAAGAAGGGGCTCTTCCCAGGTTACCTGCCCCTGCTCCCACAGTGTGTATACTTCCTTCTTACATCTCAGTTTGAGGAGAAAACTGAGCTCAGCTATGCCAGTTTCCACCCTGCCATGCTCAGTTTCCTACACAAAGGAGTAAAGAGCTCTTGTGCTCTAAGAAAAGTGTCTTTAAAGAATTGCCAGCTCTGATCAGCCCCTCTGTCTTTAAGGAGTTTCTGAGGCAATCCCATCCACTAACCCTTTAGACATCTGGAAATTCACTCTTCCAGATTTTAGGGTCTGGAGTTTCTCTTTGCTGCCTCACATTCCTTGAGATCCTGAACTCCACCAGGCTGTGCCTGCTGCTTCCAGCTATAACCTCTTCAGGGAGTCCCTCTGCACTGGTGAGTGCCAGGCCCAGAAATGCTGCACCTCTGGCTGGCTTGCCTGACACCTGCACCAGAAGTTCTCTACATACTCCACGAGTCTCCTGGGCTGTTCACTGCCAGCTCTGCTGCTTTCACAGCTGACATATGGGTCACTGAAATATGCTACCCTCTACCATCATTAGCAGCTGAGAGCCTGTGGAAAATTAGCTTTTGGATACCACAAGCAGAAATATATGCAGGAAGATTAGTACTGACAGGATGAAACTAATGCAGAATAACCATCAAAGGCCAAAAAAGCCCCTCAAGCTACTTTCCAGATATATATGGATCACTTCAGGATGCCACCTTGTTTCATTAGCCTAACTAGTTCCTGGTCATTTACTAATATTGCATCAGCCTGAGCATGAAGTGCTGCAAAGGACTTCTCAGCAAACATGAGAATGCAGCACCCACCAGCTAAAGCCCTGCATCAACACTGCTATCATCCAATACAATTACCTTCTATGACCATGACCTGAAATTTGCCAGTGGCTTCAGGTCATCTTGAAACTGCTACCTCCTTTTCCACTGGCCTCTTCTACTTGCAGGACCCCACTGAAATGAATTCCTCCTAATACATATGCAGCCGCTCATTATATTGTTTAATGAGCTTTAGAAAGGTGACCAGATACTACATTGGGGAGAATGATATAAAACTCATTCAGAATAAAACAGGTAACAATATAATTCCATACTACCATATAATTTCTTACAGAAATTCCATTCTACCATATAATTTCTTACAGAACCAGTGAAGTACTTCCTGCAAGCGCATGCTGTCTTCTGAAACAGTTCATGGTACCAGGTCCCAGAGCTAAGACAAGGCATTGGTCTGAATGCACATCAAACACAACTTTGCTTCCAATTGCTCTGTTCTGCTATTCTTTAGTACCAAGAATTAGAAGTTAAGGCCCATGATTACAATTAAGTGTTAGAATAGTTATTTGTATGTTACCTTGCACTGGAATAATAAGGGTTTCCCTCCTCCTCGAACCTCCTAATGATTGGCTCCTTCAAAGCTGCTTCATCTGCCTCAGACAACTGAAAAAAACACATAAAATATTCTTTAATATTTTCTTCTCCAATGATAGCAGAGCTTTATATGCAGTATCAACCTGAAGAAAATGCTTAAATTATCTAAATGCCTAAATGCCAAAGTTTTTTTTTACTCTTTTAACACACAATCGTCAATTTTGCATGTTTGATAACAAAATTCAAATAGCACTTGCCAAATCAAGTGGGTGCAAAAAAGAGAATAAACATATACTTAACTGAATGCAAGAGTAATTGGTGACTAGAACTTAAAAAATTACTGAAGCTAGTGTATTGGAAAAAAAAATTTGGGTTGCCTTTGGCAAGATTTTTTAATAAAGTAAGTCTGCGCTATTCTAAGACTGGATTAGATCCAGTGTGATCCAGACTCGTCATAGTAATTCAGAAAACTCTCAAGTTTCTAACACATTTGACTGGCATTTAACTACTACTAATTATTTTTCTTGACCTTCTTTCTGGCTATCATGGATTTGGGAAATTAAGACAGACAGAGATAAGGGTGAGTATATTCTACCCACAGAAAGAACAAGTCAAGTGTTGAAAAGTAGTAACACTGAGATAATACGTTCATACTGCTTCACTATTCTGATTAACTATTCATGATAAATATGAACAATTTTTAGACATCAATAAAACCACTTCTTATGAGATCAAAGCAGTAGTATAACCATAAACCTTGCAATTAAAAAAAACCCAACTCAGCAGAAAAGAGTGTGCAGTGAAACTATAAAATATTACTATAAGATTTAGTAAGATATGTTTATTACATAAACAATATACCTCTAATTTTCAATTAAAATGTTGACATGAACAAAAACTTTTCCAAACCTCTCCAGACTTCTGTTGTTACTAGTCTCACAATTCTCAATCAGTGAATCATATGGAGATCAACTTTCTCTAAAACTGCCACCTTCATAATAATTGGAAAGACACTTTTTCCTGACATTTCTCTTCATACTCCCAATCCGAGGAGGACTCCTGGTTGCTTATCTCAGGTAGAACTAATAACTTGTTGCACAAAGTACAAAAATACAATGGTATATGAAAAACTCCTCTTTTTAAGCAAAAATAAGAAATGTTATGAATTATCTTCACATTTCAAAGAAGTAACCAATAACCTTTCACAAATTCTTCATGTTTGTCAATGCACTAGTTGGCACTGGGATAATTCACTGGTGTCTCACTCTCTTCCACCCCTTCCTAGCTCACAAAGTGACCAACTCCAGTAAAAGAGTAAGTGATAATGACTTTACCAGAAATGAAAGAAGAAAGATATACCTGTTTTCCCTCCCTTGCTTTTTGGTCCTTAGCTATTGTAGCTAGAACAGTTGCAGCTTGTTCCCCTCCCATCACTGATATGCGAGCATTTGGCCACATATATAAAAATCTTGGACTGAAAAAATACATATTAAACATTAAGGTACAACATTGTCACATTTCCTGGTGAAAAATTTTCACTCAACCAAGAATACATTTTTTTGTATGACAATTTTACAAAATAACATTTTCTAAAAGGTACATAAACATACTTCAGTGCTTGCAGCATTACATTTGAAAATGTAAAAATTCTGTTAATTTCCATTATTCACATTTTAAAAAAAATTTCTCTTTCTCGGATCTCTTCAGCTCACATTCCCAACCCACAGGAATTTTTCTCCTAAACATCCCAACTAACTTCAATAGTATGGGAAACCTTGAAAAATTAAATTTAAAAAATCAAATAAGCCATGTCCAAAGGGCAACAAAAAATCTTTAGGTGTTATACAAACCTTATTCATTAAAACAGGCTAATTGAAGTGAATAAGGGGTTTTTACATAAGCTGATATACTTTTCCTATGCATGCAGAATAAAGGACCAGCCTATACTGCCCAATGATTCTTTAAGACTTTACAATTTTTCCACCAAGAACTGAAATGGGAGAAAAGGATGTGAACAGGTTTACTTTTAGAAGGTCTCCTCTGTCACCTAATTCAAGGTGAATCATGAGCTTTATCAGTCTCTACAAATTTCAGGCTGTTATTTACTCATAAACATATTCATTAAGAACTCTGTTCTTTTCCAAATAGCACAACTTCTTCAAGAGTTCAGACAGTTTTTCACAATGGTACTTCAAGGTTATGTTTTCTTAAATTATTTCTATCTGCTGTAACAATCTGAAGCAACACTTACCTAAATGCTCTTCCACACATCCCATAATTTCCAGCTCCATAAGAGCCACCGATAATGACGGTTATTTTAGGTACACTGGCACAAGCTACAGCAGTTACCATCTTGGCACCATCTTTTGCTATCCCTCCAGCCTCATATTCTCTGCCAACCATGAAACCTGAAGAAATACAACAAGAACAAAAGGCTCACCAGTCTATATTACAATACTGTGCCCTATGTCATACTATGTGCTTCACAGCACATTGCAGAAAGAACTGAGGAGCAAATCATAAGGCAGCTGCTGACAGGCTGATTTCCAAACAGGCTGGAGATGTAGGTACTACACAGCACACAAGAGGCTGTCTAGAACACAGCCTCAACAATTAACAGTCTATAACGAAGTGAAACCTCAAAAACTTGATCTTACTCACCTGTAATATTCTGCAAAAACACGATGGGAATATTTCTCTGGCAACACAACTGGATAAAATGTGTACCCTGTGGAGAGGAAAAAAAGAAAAGAGTAAAGCATTGAAAGTTGGAAAAATGAAGCTATCACTACCAGCATTCTGAAGTCTGTACTAAATCCTTCTACAGAAGTCCATCACAGTATTTCCATCAGGAAGTGCTATACTACTTCTCCTTCACCCAAAGTTAACTGCAAAACATGCATTCACTGTAGCAGAAGTAAGAGGTCTCCAAAACTGTGTGAGACCACGAGTAAAACAAATAATGTCCTTAAAAAGCATTACTACTAATACTGAAAAGCTCAACTGCTGTGAACCAGCCAATATGCAGTTAAACCATAGACAGCGCCAGTGTGGCTTCTGACATTGACTTGGTAAGACTGTGTCAGAGAAATCAAGTCAGTCAGTCAGAAAAACATATCTCTCCATTTTCTGTACAAAATAAAAGTATTCTCTAAAGCTGGGAAAGGCCCATATACATTATTTACACATGGCCCTGCCAATTGCTGCAAAATTTTCTCCCTTTCCAGAAGGCAGATGCCCTCTCCCTATTTAGTAGCAAAAGACCAATTTCCTAGCAGAGTTACAAATAGTAGATTCCAAGCCTCTGTTTCAACCAATCTAAATCAATAAAGTTCCTCAGCTTATTTATACGCTTGCTGGTAAACAAAACACAACAAGGCTAGGTAGCACAGCAACTGAAAAAATATCTAAACTCTTCACTATATAAAACCTGCAAAGGCTATAAAAAGAAAAAAAGAGAGAAAAATAATTAAGTATAATCTTCAGAGAAACATGTGAATAACATAGTGATCATCATGGGGAAAATGTGTAACAATTCATTACAAAAATGCAAGAAAAGAAAGGAGTACTGCTAAAACATGTTGCTTATAGAACCAACATCATGGATAAATGTTTCTCTAGAGGTGAATTTCCTTTTACAGTAGTGATATGCCAGTAAAAGTCAGAAAATGAAGATTTCTTACATTTTTTTCGTTGTCAGGAAAAAAAAGTTATAGCACTAAATTGTTAGAAAAATAACAAAACTATTAGAAATACTGCAAGAGTTATTTTCTACCTGAAAGTAACTGTTAAAACAAATTTCAGATGAAAAAACTGTCATGTACTACAGTGCTTCAAATTGGAAGTATTCCTTCAGCACATGAAACTCAATTTTGTGTATTATTTTATAACAGCAATAAATCCAGTAAAATTACTTCCTTTCTCCACCTCTTATTAATGCTTCCTTTTTCTGTATATTCTCAACACCAATTTCCTCACCATTAGCTCAAGAAGCCTGTTAGAATAAAACTAGCATATATAATTGCTATTACAAAAAATTCAACTGATGGTTGTTTCTTGAAAAAATAAAGCAACACAGACCAAGGTAAACACTTTGCAATACTCAGATACTCTTTATCACCATCATTTCCTGAAGTTCAAACTGTAAAGCACCGTTAATTGTGATAAAATCACAATATTCTTCACACACAGCCTTTCATTCACAAAACAGGTGTTTTAGCTCACAGATTTTGAAAGACTGTACAGGTATTAACTCATTATTCTAAGCCAGGAGATGCCACAGCAAAATATGAAAATTAAAAGTCTGGTAAAACAATGAACTGAGTATTGGAATTAAGGTCTAAGATTTTCCAGGTATTACAAAAAACAAAGCTGTGATTTTCCATAGTACTTCGTGGTTTAGAGTTTAGAAATACCCAACAGAGTACTTGATGTAATCAGGACGGACTTTTCTTGCAACAGATGTAAGTTTCAGGACATACTATTTCAACTATGCTGTATTCACATGAATCCAAATGCTGTTCTGATGTTGGCTATCTTCACATCAGAAAAATCTACCAGACACCTTTTCTAAATTATGGCCAGGTTTTTTTTCAGCTTATTAACAGCTTATACCTGTTCTGCATTTATATGAAAAACGTGGAGCCAGTTCTTTTTCATTATTCAAAAAAGTTCCTCCTCTCAAGAGCAAGCTGTCCACCAGAAGTTTTGATTCTCAATGGTAAAGAAGCTAATAATCTATCTATTTACCTTTTTTGCTGACTCAGAGAAAAGAACTCCATTGTTTCCAATAATTCCTACTGGGTAACCAAAAATTCTTGCAAATCCTAAAGGACAAGAGATTAATTCATAAATTTCCATGTGTATTTATTTTTCCATAGCATATAAAGGTAAGACTTTCTCCTGGTAACAGAAAATGCTATTCTTCTGAAAATAAACATATTAAAAATATCAGTGGTGAGCCAGAATAAATCCAACTATAAAACCAGTGGGAACATATACAGAAAAATTATATTTCTACTCACCTGTAACTAAAGTATCCCCATACAAGGCTTTGAATTCATCAAATCTACTTCCATCTACAATTCTAGCGATGACCTTAAGAAGAAATGGAAAAATAACACTAAACTCCTAATCCTACAAGGTTTTTAATTGTTTATAAAGGACGGCCATGGCAACATATAACTTAAAACCTTTCCATTTATAGAACATCAAGCAGTCCACCATATAAACAGTCTGGATGGCAGGCAAAGCCCATTTAGTTTTTTAAGTGTGATTCATTCACATGTTTATAAAAAATGGATTTTCAAGACCAAGAATGTTCTAACCAAACAGCTAAATTACACAGGAACAACGTTTTCCTCATTAGTTGAATTTCAAAGAAAAACCTCTGCTTATACTAAACATTAATCAATAGCCTCTCATTCGTAAAGAAAAAACACGTACAATCATGAGTCACTTTCTTAGAGATATGATTATTTTTAGGCTTGCTTGAGTTTGCAACATACAAAAATAATGAAGATCTGATTTGAGGTTTCTCTGTGATGCAAAGGAGCCATTTTTTAAAAATACAGATCCACTGCTAGCAAGATTTGCCGTAAGATACTTATTTCCACTTTAAAAGAACATAAATCCATACTCTTCAAACTTTTGAGAGTGAAGAAACTCAATGAAACTGTTCATCTCTTTTTCCCCTTAATGCAAAGCAAATTCTAGTAATTTCTGCCAAATATTTTAAGACGGGTACATATTAAGACTCTTCCTAAAATACATACTTGGCTAGTAGTGAAAAAGGCTCTGAATGTGAGATTTGTGGAAAATATGAGAAAGCCTGTTGGCTCATATGAAGGTTCCAAGGCAGATAATTACACTAAACCTGCAGTAGGGTACAATGGTCTTTGTACGCAGTTGGGACAAGGCTCAATTGTTTGGTGTGCTTATATGCTATAAATACTTAAACAATCTTTCACAGGACTGACAGAAGAAGCAAGCCTTCATATCCGTGGGCAAGTCCATAGAATACTTTGTCAAAGAGGAGTTCCCATTTCTGTCAGCTTTTTCAGAATATTATCAATCTCTCATCCTTGTTCATCCTTCTCTATAAAGTATAATCAAAACCGATCATATTTTCAACAAGTCACTGCTATTGCAATGCATCTGCTAGACAAAAATATAAAGAAGTAAGTACCCAAATCAGGTATTATCAATTATGACAAAACAAAGAGTGATTTCCTGCAAGAAAATAGATGCATATATGTATGGGTATATGGATCTTGTATTAATCCTCATACCTCTTTAACATCAAAATTTCTTTTTAGCTGATCACCAACGATTCCATATATTTCATCAGCTGGAAATAAAGGCTCTTCTGCTGGTTCTATAGTCACCTATAGCAATTTAACAAATAATTTACACAACAAAGTTCACATTATGATTTAAAAATTCAAACAACAATAACTTGTCAAATTCCTTGAGCACAGACTTCTCTTCACCAACAACATTAAAATGCCTGTACTGGCTTGTCATTTTGCATAAAGACCAAGTTTCCTAAACTGAAGGTTTCTCACTTACTGTTACCTTTTTCCTCCTCCTACATATATTTGCACATGTGCTCCCCTTCTTCCAGGTTATAAAAAAATTAGGCATGTCCTTCTGTTTGCCTACTTTCCCCCTGTGCCCTCCAAGGCAGGGAGCATTCTGAAAAACGGCTGAAGATTTTGTCACACAACTGAATGCAGTATCTTGCCTTCCTTGAACTCCCATTCACCCTCTCATATTTCCTACTAAAATAAAATACAGCAATTCCACCTCCACATGCTATCCATCCCATTTACTACAAGGAATTCTTAAATCAATACAATTCATTGTCAAAATTTAGATCTATCTCCTTGGTTTTCAACACCTTAATAATCTCAGAATGTCTACTTAAAAAGATGCTTTAGCAGGTACCTAATTTTAAGTCCATGGAAAAAGATCATGTGGGTTTAAAATTAAGTATCTTGCAGGACTGGATTAATCTAAAAGCGCAATTCTATTACTCTGAAGCACTCTTCTAGTCGCTTCATTCCTGCATTTAATCCCAGTAGTTTTATTGGGAATAATACAGCAGAAATGTAATTGCAGAACTGAAGCATCAGAGAAATATTTAAGGACAAGAACCATAACGTCCATTTTCAGATGTGTAAAGTCATAGACAAACATGTGCTCTATAAAACAAGTGTTATATCAATCAGGCAGAGAAAAGCATTCAAAAGTTCAACAATGCAATGTTTTCAGACTCTACACTTACATCCACTTTCTTCTGGAGATTCAAACTTCTTACAACTTTCCTTGCCAGATGAAGTGCATGATTGTCATCCAAAGCATAATGATCTGTTACACCAGATTTTCTGTACATAAACAACAATAGCAAGATGAATACTTTGGGGAAAAAAACGAACATAAATCAGACAATGAAAACTTGACATTTTAAAAGACCATTTTTCTAAGACCTTGAAAATATAGATGAAACAATTCAGCTCTGTTTCATTATGAAGTTACTTTAAAAATAAAACTCATGCCTGACCTTTTCTTCAAAATAGTACATTCAAGTTATCAGACATGAAATAAAATGCAGGAAACAAAAAATATAAATGGCAATATAAAATATAACAAGCATGGTTCATGTGCTGCAAAAATTAATTTCAATTATAAAGAAAAACATGTTTACAAAAAGGGCATGAACTGCCCTTCAAAAAATTCTTTATTCACTTCAAATTGAAGAAACAAGTGTTTATTATACAGCAATGCAAAACTTACTGTGTAATAATACCTAATTTTGTTTATTATTAATTGCAGAACTTGAAAGTGCACATATTTTTTGGGTTTGATAAGAAGTATTTTTTACAAAAAGCACAAGCTATTTTGATCTTACTTGTAGTGAATTCTACATGACAGTAAGAAAGATACAATCTGCAAAATGCATTATCTTTCTCAATACGTATTATTCTGTTAACACTAGTATTAAAGTCCTCCATATTATGCATGATGCTGAAGTATATTAGACATGTGAGTATTTTAAAGCAATAAATGAAGGAAACAATACTAACCAGAGTAACACAATGTAACTGTGATATCCTAACTATAAAACAATCAGTCAGCATCAGATAACACAGAAATAATTTTCAAAAGGTAAACACAGCTTAAGAAAGATCTAAAACCAAAATAAAATAAAGGAAGGGAAGGGCAGGGGAAGGGGAAGGGGAAAGAGAAGTCTACAATATGGAAGAAATTAACTCTGGGAAAAAATTTCTTTAAACCTGCAGTGAAGATCTGCCCCTCCAAGATCCTCTGCTGATACCTGTTCACCTGTTGCTGCTTTAACCTAACACAAGGAAAAGAAAATGAGCTTCACAGTTGACACTTGTCCTGCATTAATATTTATATCATCTTAGGTACAGTAATAATAGAGATCTTTGCAAAATACTTCTTCATTAATCTTATTTCCCTGTTTACTCTCCCTCAGAGCATCAAAATATGACAACACTGAATCTTGTAAATTTTTTTTTACTTTGTCTTTGTGTGCTTATTCTAGTGTTAATATGTAGTTTGTATTTACAAATATACTCCCCACTGTTACACTTACTGCTGTGTTCATAATTTGTGTGCATACACTTACACATCCTTCAGATTCATATATATGCCTTTTCACTAAAATTTTCTGAGCATTTACTATGAAATTTCAAATGGGATATTTCCAGGCATTGTTTCAAGCAAACAATACACTGGAAACCTAGGATTTTTCAATTTTGTGCTCTCTACGTAAACATTCCTGTGAATTTTAACTTACTAGCTTAAACAGTAATTTAAAAACAATTAGTACTATTATTACTATTAGTTATTAATTAGCACTATTAGTACTATTATTACTAGTACCATTAGTACTATTATTACTACTACTTATATTACTATAATTTTAAATACCATAGTACTATTATTATTATTAAATACTAACATTAGCCATTTAAACAACCATTAGAAGTTTTTATTTTCTAAACCTTCCAGTAAATACACAATAATTTAGTGCTTAAAAGAGCATATCAGTGGCATGTAACTGCTCGGATCAAGTACAGTATCTCCATAAAAGTACCTGGACTGCACAATCCAAAGCCTAGATCTGTGTAATCTTAGACCTGAAAGGGTAATTTAAAAGTGAATGGTCTCCTTCTTAGAACAAAACAGTATCGTTTACTACTGGGGTTAAAAAAAACCTTAGAAGACTTCTTGAGGCATTTCTACTCTACAGTAAGTGCTTTGAAATGGATTCCTTGAAAGCTGGAGAAACCATTCATCACCCACAGAGATTACAGAGGTAGAGTACAAGCAAGGGAAGGGAAAACTATCATCATTTCCAAAACAGATTTCAATTTCCAAGTTTCATATCTAACAATGAAGCACACCAATTATATAAATACATATATGTATTTTCACACACACTTCCAAACTGTCAAATTTGCAAATTTAAGTATAGATATTTCTTCAACAGTTAATTCTTGCTTTGAAATTTGAATTACCCATGGAATATGAAGGTGTGGCATACTAATTAATGGAAATTTTCTGCCAGAGACAATTAATGTGAGTCTTCATTAAACAGTGAACATAAGATACTTTTAAGAGAAGTGAGGAAGTTGTCTTCACTGGAAAGGTTATGCAGCATTGGAACAGGCTGTCCAGAGTAGTGGCTGAGTCACCATCCCTGAAGGTATTTAAATGCCTACAGATGAGGCATTTAAGGGTTTAATGCAGTTTAGTGGTGCATTTGGCAGTGTGAGGTTAAATGGCCAGACTCAATGACCTTTAGGGTGTATTATAAGACAAGTGATTCCATAATTTGATATATGATTTCTTTCTATGATTCTATGAAATAATGACATACACCTGTCATTATGCAACCAGTTGGAACAAACTATTACCTACTGCAGAACTTGGCACAAAGCTAAATAGTGCAATCATTTCCATTGGCACAGATGTCAGGAGATTAACTTTAAAGTATTTTACAAAACCAGTCTTTTTATTTTTCTGGAGAGGTGAAGTTTTCCTTCTCCAAATCACAATACTGGAGGTGAGGAGTCTGTCTGCCACGATGTGAGATTGCGAAGTTTAACTCCTCTGTTCAAAGCAGGGTCAACCAAAGAAGGTCGCTAATGACCATGTAATGACCGTGAGTTTTGAACAGCTCAAGAATGGAGATTCCACAAACTCTCTGGACAACCTGGTTTGGCATGACCAGCCTTGCAGAAAATGTCTTCTTACAACTAAACAGAATTGCCTGTATTTCAGTTTGTGCCTGGCAGCTTCTTGACTTATCACAGGGTACCAACAAGAATCTTGACTCTGCTATCTTTACTCCCCCTTGCAAGGTATGCATAGATTCGCCCTAAGACTCACCAGACTGAAAAGTCTCATCTTTCTCACGCCCTCTTCATTCTACAGATGCTCCACTCCATCATCTTAATGGATTTTCATTGGCTCACTCAGACTCATTCTGGAGTGCCCAGAGCTGCACCCTGCAGCCCAAATGTGTCTTATTCTGTCAGAGTAGGTGAGAACTAGTATATATGCTCCATCACCTTTCCAGATACAGCAGTGGAGCAGAGCAGTCTACAAACTGTAGAGTTTAAGTAACAGTTAAAGTTACTTAAAATTAGTGGTTGAAGTTACCTTAAAGTTCTTTAAGTTCTAACAGACTGCAAGTATGAGTCTCAAAAATATATGTGGGCATTTTCTAAGAAACACCTGTGCAAACTACTTCAGCTAGAAATTATCGAAAGCTATAAACATAAACTTTAGCTATGATATGTATTTTCCACAACAGATGAGGCCAACATGCAGTACACTCCACAGTACATAAATGCACATGAATTTGAAAAACTTATTCCCTATTTTTACCAGACTTTTTTTACCTCTGAGCACAGAAAATAGCAAATTTTACCTCAGGAAGGAAGAATCAGAAGTTTCTGGAACAAGAGCCTATAGATCTACATGACAGCCTGAACTACCAAGCAGTACTGCCAAAGATGAGGATACAGATAGTCCACTTGAGAAAATAGTCCACAGAAGAATGGCCCTGAATATTACTGCTCCTGTGACACATGTCCTCTTCTATTGAGATCTGTCTCTTTATGAAATCATTACTCCTCACCTTTCCAAAAAAGGAGGTCAAGAAAACTTCCATTTTAGATGGTGGACTGTACCTACAATTCATATTTTTTTATCGTACACATCTCAAGACTAATTATAAGTAACATCAGGGATATTTCTTTTTTCACTTCCTCAGGATGTTTTGTTTTAGGCAGGTAAGCAATAAAATCCAATCCAATTTCCTTCATATAGGAAAGATGTCTTGGGGAACAGAGCTTACTCAATAACTGCTAGAATATCTGCTACAGCATGGAATGGGAGTTTCTATGGGAGTCTGAAGTAGTTTTGACACTTAGAAGAAGGCAAGTAGAACATTTTCAGTGAGAATATGAAAAGCTCTACAGAACAGAAAGGCTGATAGGTGGAGATAATAAAGTCTGACATATACGCACAAAGATAAGCATCATTACATCTGCAGGTTGCTAAGAAACAAATTAAATTGGAGGATAGTTGTGAAATCTTCCTCTGAAAACAGGGAAAGATTTTAAAACTTTTTAACTTCATAACACTCTTGCAGTCACTGACTTCCCTAGTGAAGTCCTCCCCTTGAGGCCTGACTCGGGTCATCCTTTTCCAGATGTCTATCCTGGCAAAAGTCTCATGAGCTACATCTCAGTGGCATACACATATGATCTAAATTGCCTTGTGATGTTAAATTATTACCATTCCCAGAGAACAAGCATCTGGTTCTCTTTTTTTAATCTTCCAATCCAGTTTTCTGGGTCATACTGGGTATTAGATGTCTTACTGAAAACCTTTTGAAAAGGTTTGTACTTGAACAGCTCAGGCGCTCCTGCAACCAGGGCAGTTACTCCTAGTTATAGTAATGAACCTACTAACACTCTGATGTACAAAGTTCATGTCTTTCATCACACTAGTTTTCTTATCTTAAAGGAAAGACGTACAAATCACATGTTACTCACTCAACTAATATTCTCATATAGTATATTCTTTCATGCATATGTCACTTTCCAGCAAGAAACTCCAAATATCTAAATTACAGTGATATATTTATAGAGAATTCCTTAATTTTGAGGATGATTTGTCTATGTTTACCTATAAACAAGTGGAAAAATACTAATACAAACAAGGTAAAAAGGAACAGAAACCTAGGTAGGACATTTGAAACAATTACTGTCAAATGTCTAACAACAAAATCCTAATGAACAGTAAATAAATTACTATTACACTGCACAGTTGTTATTCATTACCTCATCTGCTTTTCCTGATTACTTTGTTCTTCTTATCAACTTGGAAAGCCTCCACTAAAATAATAAATTACTTCAAACTAAATGCCCTTTTGACTAGGGTGGGGAACAAAGTATTCTTGTACTTTCAGATGCGTGTCCCATGCCCCTGCTTTCCATATGCCAGTTAAATTCTGAAATTATTTAAGATGTACAAATGTAAGACCTTTTCTTCTTCCTTTTTTCTTTTCTTTTTTTTAAACTGCACAAGAATTTAAAAGCCATCTATACACTGAACTTTGAAAGAAGTATAAAACGCCAAATCTACTTTTATAAACAAGATGACACAATAGGGAAAAATTCACTCTAAAGAAAAAGAAAGCAATACAAAAATCAAAAATATGCTGTGGAAATGAGAGAAAAGCTATACAGGTAAAAAACTAAATCACATTAAAGGATGAGTTCTTTATACTTTTAATGAGAGTAACACAATCATGCCTTAGGAACCAGTCAACAAATAAATCTGTCAGCGGCTGTTTTCCTGAAGTTTAATGGGACACACCACATTTTCCTAGTATTTTAAGTATTGAAGGAAGTGACTTCCAAGAGACTTTGCCTCCTTTGTTACTAGAGGAATCAATGAAGCAGTATCTTCATTAACAATGCTGTTACAAAGCAATTTTTCCACTTCAGCATGCTCTAAATGGAAGGACCCTTGAAAGACATTAGATTTATATTTGGCTTTGTCACAGGAAGCACACCTTAAAGTTCCCAAAAGACTGTAACCAAAACATGTTGAGCCATCGTGCGGCCTCAGACCAGTTTGTACGGTAAATTTGACACATATTTGACTATTTCAAAAAAGCAAGTTTATCCAACCACATTTTATCGAGACTTGAATAGTTGTGATGAATGATGCTCCGTTCTAGCACTAACATTTAATACTAAAAATTCATTTTTTTCTCATAAAGCTTGTGTTAACTAGAGTAATCTTTGTCAGGAAAAGACTGACATTATAGTATTATTATTTGTATTGGTATAGAACTGAGCCTAGCCTGGGACATACAGTTATGTCTAAAATAACAAGCCACATTCAAGCACTCCTTTTGCTCTGCCAAGGTACTGTAATTTTAAAGCTCTCTTATACTCTAGTACTTCACAGTCACAAATTCCACTATGAGTTGCACAATAATGCAAGGTTTAATTCATACGAAATCGTCAGGTCAGTTTCCTTAGAAACAATTTCCCTAC
>NW_005054379.1:116831-132503 GCF_000277835.1 Geospiza fortis | reverse complement strand
GGAAGGAAGGAAGGAAGGAATGGAAGGAAGGAATGGAAGGAAGGAAGGAATGGAAGGAAGGAAGGAATGGAAGGAAGGAATGGAAGGAAGGAATGGAAGGAGAGAGAGAACTAGGACAAACTCCACTGTAAGCATGCCTCCTTTGGCAGTAAACTGACATAAAAACACAGCAGACTGGTCCTGCTTCAGAAGTTCTTTTATCTTTGATTTTGACTTTGAGATACAATATACATGGCTGTGATTTTTTCAAATTTTGAGTCAAACCTAGAGAGTACATAATTGAATACAGAAACAATTTTTATTATTTAAAATGTGCACAGCAATCTAAAACCAGTACTATAAAAATACCTGGACACAGTCTGATTTATATCTATATACCTCTACTGAACAGAAGAGATTTGATTTAGGATAGAAGCATTCAGATATACTTAAAAATACAAACTAATCTACAGAGTGTCTAGAAAAGTCTCACCAAGAAATTACTCAATTGTTTAAGGTGTACAATTATCACAGCATGATTTGGGGGGGAGGGGAGGAGAGAGGCCAGTCACTAGAAACTTCTGTATCCTTACCAGGGGTGGCCCTCCCAGGAATATTGTTCCCTGCTTGCCAACAATAATACTTTCATCAGCCATTGCAGGTACGTATGCTCCTCCTGCTGTACAGGATCCCATGACTACTGCTATCTATCATAAAAACAAAAAGCACATGTTAATGAACTGTCCAACCCTTAAAAATAGTAGTCACATGATTTTAAACACAGGTCATTGGACAGCACTGCAAGATTATTTCTGTCTAATAGAGCAAACTTTTTTTACGTTTTAGCATTTCTTTTAAAAATAAGAAATCTTCCATTTTCAACAGTCTGTTGAACTACGATCTTCAGACTACCCTGCTGGAAAACTCAAATATGAAGTACCATGATCTAGGTATGTGATATGTTTCAAGAGACACACATTCTACCATGGAATTTGGTTTTACTAATGAACACTAAAGGTTAAAACCTACAGGTTTCTCCTGGTATTTACACTTAAGTCAGGGCTTCCATTACTGCTTATTGGCATAATTGCATCAATGTTAACATCCTTTGAAGGAAATTTCTCCCATCTCCTATTATGCTACTTCAGGTCTTCAATGGATCAACTAATTAATTTTGCCCTTTAGAGATGTGTTGAGCATCTCATTATAGGCTTCAACACGAATAATTTGTGCTTCATCCTTTTGCCTGAGATGAACACCTACCCAGTGAACATTTTCTCCCAGTAATACCCTGGTGATACATTTATGAAACTAACTTGACCCCAGATATGATGAATACTGTAACTGCAGACAATCATGGAAGGGAAGTTTCTCAATTTCTCCTTCATAGGAGCATCTTCAAAGACCCTTTCAAGACACTTGCAGAGCAGAAGAAAAGGAATACTCATATGAAAAAGGCAAACAGTTTCTTTCACAACCACACATATACACACACATCACCACTAAAAAAAAAACTTGGAAAACAACATTATTTTATTTTAAGTTTGTTTCAAGATATTTCCAAGGTGACATCAATTAGTGTTACATGATAATTTAGAAGAAGAAAACAGTACATAGAAAAATAAAACTTCTAAATTACATTATGCATATCTAAAGAAGGACTACATGAACTATGTCAATCTGCTGTCATCAAATCAAACAGTCTTTTCAGCAAACAGTTTTCAGGATCTTAAAACTATATATATTCAGAGTCACATGATTAATCTGCAGTACTTCTCTTGTGCATTTAATAAATAACTCCTGGCAAATTCAGAAATAACCTAAGTCTCTAGAAATGGGAGAAACTGGGCGTAAATAAGTTTATTTCATTTTTCCCTGTAGGATTTGTGGTTTTTTCCTATTCTTAATTTCACCATGCTCACACTGAGAAAATGTGCCTGCATTTAAACTTTAACTCAGTTGTTAATTTTTTCCAACATAAAAAACTGGAATATGTATCTACTGGAAAAAATAAAACCTACTTGTCAAATTTCCAAATAATGTCCTACCTCCTGACTTAATTTTCTAAATTGCTGCAAAGAAATTCTTGATGTGTTCAATAAAAGTCAACAGTCCCGAGTGCATACACACGATACTATTTCATATCCACTGATCCATCCCCCATCACATGCATGCAGCATATGAGTGTGAGACAGCTCAGGAAGCAGCTAATGAGGAGCTAATCACAGCTTTCTGATTCACACCCATAAAAACAACAACGTAATTTAAGCTGTGGTGGGTGAATAATAAATTAGTCACAGGTAAAATTGGAGGGGGAAATTAAAAGCATATCAGCAACTAGAAAACAGAAGAGGGGGAAAAAAGCAAGCACTTTGAGGGCCAAACTCAGAAGAACTAATGAACTGATGAGCAGAACTTCAAGCATGCCACAGCATAGATCATCAGGTAGCAAACTAATAATATCCAGACTCCCATCTCAGAAGAATTGACCAGAGTGGACATCAGAGACAGCATAATTTCTTAATCCCATTTTCTAAAGAAACGTGTTCTCAGACAGGGAAGATGGTTCTAGCTACCACAATCTGTTAGCACAGGACCAATAATAGATTTACAAATGTTAACAGTGCCTCTTCAAAATAAAACAAAGCAGATATATCTCCCAAACAAAATGCACCCTTATCACATCCTTTTAAATAAAGGAAAACATTTTTCTCAGTCTTCCATAAATATTTAAAGACAAATAAAAATTCATCAGTGTCATACGTGGAAAATTTAACTTTCATCAGTGTCAAAACAAACAGAAATGTGTTTTAATAAAAGACAAATCTTTCTTATATTTAGTTCTTATTGTATATGAATACAATTACTCCTAATACAACACCATATGGTAATTGAAAGAAAAACAAATTCAACTTTTTAATGCCACTTTACAAGTATGTAAAATACATTTCAAGATATGCTGGAAACAAGAGTATGACTGTAGGGTCAAGCATTTCTAGAAAGGTCCTGTCCAACATCAGTAACTTCAGCCTTGCAAGCTGGGTATACACATCTATCTTTGACATAACATCTGAAAATCATTACTCCCAAAACAGATCATGACTGAAGTCGCTAGGAAAAATAAGGTTTTCCAAAATTTCTCCAAAAAAGATAATTGAGCAAAACATCACTCCTTTGGCATTTGCTGTTCCACAAAAACACTAGGACCAATCTAGGTCTACCAGGGAGTCTTATATGATTACAAACTGTATTTTTCTCTTAAGTATTTTTGTTCTAACTAAACACTGCTTTTCTCTAGAGACCTACCTAATCACTACAATTGGTCTACTTCTACTGTAGGAAAGAACCTCAGAAGGTAAATTATGTCATACTTCCTAAAGAGATTTAGTGCATTGTTGGAATCTTCAGCCTTGGATTTTTATAGAGGCAATGGATTGCAGGATTCTTTGGAAGAGTAAAAGATGGTTGAAGATTTGAACTCTTACTTGCTTCCAAAATGTGCCAAAAAGGTATCAAGGTAACACAGGCAGCTTCCTCAAAAATCCTGCGGAGCCATTATTTGTCATGTAAGGAGTCAGACGGAATACAGTACCCTTGACTGGTGCATCTGCTTCACCCTCGAAGTACTGGCTTCTAGTAACTCCTTCTCCCAGAAGAAAAAACCAAAACAACCCTGCCCAAGGCCCCAGTGGAGTCTCTTTTGTGAGTGGCTGGAATCGTGTCCCCCTGAGCCTCAGGGCAGCAGAATCCAGTAACGATCATCTCTCAAGGGTTGTATTCCTTCTGAAAAAGAACACTGCATAAATGTATTATGGTGGGATTTGTGTCACAGCACTGCCATGGGCTCTGGCTGTGTGACAGCCCAGTCTCAGACAACACGGAGTGAAATATCTGCTGTGACATATAACCTGGGAGAACCTCAGGGCCCATTGCAGGCACCCACAAATTAAACTGTATCCCAGCCCTTTGCTAGGATAATGACCAGCTTTTTCAAGGTTTCTAAGTGGGGTAGAGAACTTTTTCTTGAAAATAAATATTGTCATCACAAGTTACACAGTATGTGTGACCTGTTTCTCACTCAGAATAGATTTTGCTGTTCTCATCGTATAGAAAACAGAGGTTCAATAATTTTTTAATGTTCTGCATTTCTCAGCTCTTACTGTAATTAGCCATAGATTAATCTGTCAGGATTGTATAGATCACAGGTCTAAAAGAGAACCTGGATTTATGCTTCTTTTTGCTCTGACCACTCTCAGATGCCCATAAAGAATGCAGGTTTCAAACAATGTCTTCATTTCTTCTATTGATTTATTGTTTTCTTGGAAGGTTGTATATACTTTCCCCTGGTAAACAAGAAAGAGTTCTTCAGTTCAAATGAATTTTGCTGTGCCTCAGTGCTAAATGAGGAAGCTGTCTGCTCTCCCTTCTGGTCAAAGAAAAAAAAAAGACTGGTTCTGAGAACTGGTAGTTCAGAACTGGTAGTTCTAAGAAGTTCCATACAATTTGCTTTTTTGACTTGTTCTAAGGACTTTTGGTGTAGTCTGTCTCCTTCACGCTTAAAAAGATACAGTAAGATCGGGAAAAGAAGATGAACTAGGACCATCAAAGGTGTGGAACACTGCAGGAAGAACAGCTAAGAAAGCTTGAATTTTTTGGTCTGCAAAAGGGAGTATAAGGCCAGTATAAGAGAGGGCTACAAAACCATATAAAGAGGTAGGGAGTGACTGAGTAGACACCAATTCTGCAGGCTGTGAATTACCCAGTTGTTTGCTCTTCTGTAGTGTTCCTTTATTTGCAGTAGGTTATCTTCAAAGATTATGGATTTTTCCACCCTCCCAGGCAGCTTCTCACAGGTGCCTGCTAACAATTCCCTTTGAGTCTTTATTCTGTTACCTGTCTTTCTCAACTCCATTGGGACCGTACATGCTGCCCTTCACTGTCACTGCAGCCATAGCTGCCCATCAGCAATCCTCAAATATTTTACATTCTTCATGAATAATAGATTCAGCAAAACATGTAGTTTTGCTTCCCTAGCACACCACCTCCATCAAAAAATGGATCCCTATGTATTACCGAGTGAACCATGACACAAAAGCACTTCTAAATCCAGGAACTGTGACTAACAGTAATTCCGTGCATCATAAATGCATTAGAAAATAACCTTATTATTAGGGCCGTTTCAGATAAATCATATCAGGGTATAAAATGGATTTATATATATACACATACCCCTGTTAGTGGAAAATATGTCTCATTTATTAGCCATCCTCAAGGGGGTCCTCACCTTTGCAGTGCTGATGCAGAACTGTTCCAAGAGATTTTCTAGTGCTTTCTCAAATGGCCCCACACACCATGTTCCCAAGCCCATTTCTGTCCTGCTCCCAGACAGGAGCAGGTAGGTCAAATCATTAACACTAAAACTAAGAAAGTAGACAGTTTCTTCAAAACTATAATGAATTTTTGTGGACAGTTACTGTGTTTACAGCACTTCCAAGCCCCAGACTGGGCCGTCAGGTTAGCACAACACAATGCAATCAGAAACAAAACATGGGCACAATCCTTGAAAAGAGGTAATGGCAACAGGCATAAAAACTATTTAGTACATTAATTCTTAGATAAAAGCAAATTACCTGTGGAATTCCTTGTGAGGACATGACTGCTTGATTATAGAAAATACGGCCAAAATGATCTCGATCTGGAAATACTTCTGCTTGCCGAGGTAAATTTGCTCCTCCTGAATCAACTAGAATAAATCAAATTATATTAGCATGTTTTGAACAGCGTTGCATGCTTGTTGGTAAAGTATCTGCATGTTACCTAAACTATACGGCAGTTACTATCACTAATACTGTATATATTTCCATAAATGTAGGTATAATAGCACATTCTTTTTGGAAGAAAAAAGAAGAAAAACAGTAAACACCCATCTCCAAAATAACATCCATCCCAATAATTTTCATGGTTAATAAATTCAGACATGCTTGAAGATGCAACCATACCTCCTTAAACAAACTTTTAAACTCATCTTGCTGCAAACTAAGAACACTTTTAATGTACAATTTTAACTCAACTACTCTATTGCAATTCTGTCACAAGCTCCAGAAAAAGGCAGAGCTAATCACCACTGAGTTCAAAAGGTGCTGCCTCTGTTCTTTCATAGCTTGATTAAACTTCACAACAAAGACATTAAACTATCTTTAGGATGATTCATTTATTACATGCCCTTGCCTCAGGATACACCCTCCTGTTCACAGGTCTCCAACAGCAGATATCTCTCTGCTCCCAATTAATGAAAATACAACCTGTCATGAGAGGTATCCAAAGAAGGACAGAAGACTATGAAGAAATGCACAGGGAGATAAAGCATCTCTGAGAACTCTGGCTCCTGGTAATTAATTTTTATGTACAACCACCAGTCTGTATGCATACTCTCATCCTACATGACTGCATCCAAAACAAAATGTCCACACCAGTGACTGACTCAGTGACAAATGGCACTAGGTGTCCGCATGAGAATTAGCACCTAGGCAACTGTTATCACTGGTGGAAAAGGCAGTTCAAACAACATGAAAATTACACAGGCCCTCTTATCACATTGCTCAAATCAACTGGAATAAGTCCAGGTACAGAAACTGCAAGGCTAAAGTAACTCACGGAATAGGAATGACATTGTACATTCAAGGGCTATACCTCTCAAAGATGGAATAAAACCCCTAAACTTTTCGTTCAAAGGCATAGTTGTGTCCCACAGTTCCTCATTCCATCAGATCTTAAAAGAGTAGAATCACCCACAGTTGCTCACCGATACTCACTAAAAAAGACTTCTCTGAACAGACAGAATTTGCTGATAACTCAGATGAAAAAAATGCTAAGAGCTGTTTTGCAAACAGCAAAGCTAAGTTTCTTCTGCTTTTTTAAAAAACTAAAATCAAATTTAGTCCTCCCCTTCCCTTCAGGACTCTTTCTACAGCAATCCTACAAAATCTACACCCACACTGTCCCTGTATCCATCTCACCAACAGTTTCAAGTTCATACTTCTCCTAATCCTTCTAGTGGTCTTATTCACATGTTTGACTTATCACAACAGGGCAAGAAACTTCAAACACTTGGGCTGGCCAGAACCTGTACTTATGTTGACTATTTAACTAGTGCAAGCATCCAAACTGGCAAACAGCTGATATTTAAGTTGCTAAACTAAGCTGAACAGACAAGGAATAACCTGCCCTATTTTTAAAAACAGAGTAGAAGGTCTTTCTCCTCTGATGCTCACATACACAAAACCCACAGGAATACACACTTTCTTACAACTCTCTGTCAAAGCTGACTGAAACTGGCTAATAGGTTTAGAAGTCATTAAACTGGAAATTCAAGCTGAAAGGAAGACATTGACAGAAACCTCTTGTATTTGTATAAAACCATATAAGAAAACACTACCAGTAATACATTACAGATCCTGTCACTCTGTTCAGCTTTTATAATAAAAGCATATGTAAGTAAAACTTACACGAAGGTCTGGCTAAATACGGATCTAATAGACTAAACTCAAAATGTAAAATAAAATACAATTAAATTTCTGCTTCAAAAAAATTCATCCCAAATCCTAAAAATTTATTCATCCAAAATATTTTTGACAATTTTGTCACTCTTACTATTTTTATTTCCTTGGGATGTTTTCTCATACAGATACAGGTTAAAAAAAAGCACATTCTGGTGGAGGATGTAATTTGAATTGACTGGATGAGTCTACAGGAAATGTTGCTTATCCATGACAGAAAGAAGTGATACAGTGTTAACAGTTGCATCTTTATTTTATGAACCCAGCCCTACAGCAGGAGTGTACACACCCTCCTGTTAGATGTGCCAATCCTCTGTAGAGATAATACAGTATGGATGAAAATATATTTGACTAGGTGTGCTTTAAACACACTGCTGGTTACTCAGATCTGCAGACACATCAGCTGCCCTTAACACTGGACTTTGGTTATTTCTGCAATGGGACTTACCCAAATAAAGGCAAGGGAGATGATTTTGCATTGCAATTTCTTGAGCACGTAAATGTTTTTTAACAGTGATGGGATAATAGGTACCACCTTTGACAGTTGCATCATTAGCAACTATCAAGCATTCCATCCTAAAAATAAAAAAAGTTTATGAGAGAGAAAAGTATTTCTAATGAGTAAGTATGTATGTCAGTTAAGAAATGCAACACGTCAAGGACTCTTGAAGCCTTGATGCTCTAAGAGAGCTCTTCTCACCTGCATTCACTTAAGGGCACATTGTAACAGCAGCCTCAGCACTATAATGTCCTGTTCCATTATTTTAGGGAGTAAAATAATCCTGCATAGCATCATAATTAACTTGAAGAACAGTCTTGGAGGTACTTTGAGTAAGCAAAACTAATTTTTAGGCTAAAATACCACCCTACATTTTTAAAGCAGCTTTCCAAATGCACTAATCTCTCTCCTTCATTGCACACCTGAAACTCCGTGGTATGTTTAGTTTAGTTAGTATACACTAACTAAAAATCCCCAACAAACAAAAAACAAATAAAATACCTCACTCTCTTTTAGCTATGGCCAAACAAATTAGATACTGATTTTGTTGATTTTTTGAGTGTCTGAAGTAAAATATTAAAAACACTAACAGCCTAATACTGGAAACTGAATAAAATTATACCTTCTTCCTTTTCATATCACAAGTAATGTAGATGACTGGAATCTCTCACCCAGATACTCGTCCAATGCCTGTGATAATGCCTCCTGCAGGTACTTCTTCATTACCATACAACTGGTAACCAGCAAACTGGGAGAACTCCAAAAATGGAGATCTGAATAATGACAAATGAAATAAAACTGTAAAATATTACTAGTTCAATCTGCCATTGAATCTTACTTAAAAGGGTAAATTTTAAAAGATTTTTTTAAAGGAGATCAGTATTTCAAAGAACATTTCTGTAAAATTTCAATAATGTTATTTAGTGTTTATCATGTTACTGTTTATGGAAGCTAAAGAGGAAAGAAGCCTGTTGCAATATTTACCTGCAAGAGACAACCTGAAACGTTTAAGAAAAGAAAAAGGAAGTACTTACCCAGGATCAATAAGCTTGTCAATTCTTTCTCTAGGTAACAGCTTTCCTCTTGATGTATGAAGCTTACGAGCTTTTTCTCCACCTCCTGTGATAGAACAGTAAATTGTCACATTTTCTATGGACGTAGATAAGATAAATCGTCAGTTATATTAAAACTTCGAATGGAAATGCTGATGAGTTCCCAGTTTTTGAAGTATGAACCTTAATAATAAATAATAGTTTATACTTCAAACAGATTTAAGGCATTGATTAAAAGGCTTGTTTTTTAGAACCTATTTTATTTCCACCTCATTTTTTACAGTTAGTCTTGAGGCAAAGATTTTAATAAATATAGTTGTCTGAAACTTTCCCCCACTGCTTAGCAATAAACACAAGGGCAGAAAACATAAATATGTAGAAAGTGCATCAATAGAACTACAGAAAATACTAATCCCTAGAACTCATTCATAATAGCTACACTGAATGCAATCTTGAATGACCCAGCACCATCTAGATTAATTTCCTTAGAACATGCCAAAACTGTAAGCAGAATTCAGACATACAGCATTTAATATCAAGTTTATATTTGTTTCATTTCAACCCTTCACTAGAGGTCACCCTAAATCTTTTGCTCTCTAGAGCTTTGTGTCATTCAATACTTCAAGATTTGTTGACACACCTCAGCCTCTTTGTAACAACAACTTATACAAACATTGTGTCTCAGCGTAGACAGATCACTGATCCACCTCATCACTCTAAAATTGTCTCCCTGTCCAAAATAAAGATGTTATGTTTTGCTAACATTTCTCCTGAGACTCCAGGATTTCTCTGTCAGCTAGACATAACTGAAACAGAGTTTCTAAGCCTCCCTTGAAGTCCTTTCCCCACCTCCTTCCTTGATCACTACACACATAATTTCCTACCTGTCAAGCATGCCAGAAAGCCCACAATTTATTTTCAGTTCAGCCAGTTCATTAGATCTATATATCCAGCCTAAGCCTAAATCTCGTAAATTCTTTCTGTATAAGTTTCTTAAAAAACAACCTCTCATATGCACCCACAGAGATACTACTCTCATCCATGTTCTCAACATCTCACTACATCATAACTACACTATCTCTGACCTCTGAAGTCTTCCATTTACACTGTGTGATGCTGCAAAAATAATTTCCATCCTGAGACTTTTGTCACCTCTGCGCATCACACGTGCTTGCTTCCCAGGCCTGGTAGCCATTCTATTGAACATTCCTCTTCCAAAATCAAGACACTCTACCCTGCACTAACCTCCATTCTGAGAAGTAGTGTCCTTAACAATGAAACACACTTGGACACATTTAAGTTGAAACCTCTTCTTGATTTCTCCTTGACAACAATGCCTACACCACTGTAATTGCTGATGTCCTATGACCAGTCATGGAGATTAAAGGTATGTCATGAGTTTCTTGTGCTTCCTGTCAGAAAACCACCTGTGGTAAAGGGGCAGGGACCACTTCCTGTTGCACAGCTGAGGATTACTCAGTAGAGTGGGATATGGGTTCAGGAAAACCCTACACACTGAATAACAGCTAACAAATGAAGCATTCATTGCAAAGACCTCAAACAAGAACTCATCCTCTGACAGCTTTTACAGTGAAATCTAAAGATGCTGCACATATCCTTCAGAAGTATTCAACATAGGTACCTAATTTTTCTTATATACTTAAATGATATGTAAAGCAATTTCAATCAATGTCACTCAAAACTGTGTATTAACATTCTGGTAGAGGTTGCTCAGATGAAGGAAAGATGAACACTATGGTCTTGTCCTGTCATTGTAACAGGCAAACAAGCAGCAAGGAAGAAGCCATAACCATTAGTTTATGAGGCACACATCATTAGTTCATAAACTGCTGAACAGTCTCTACACCCATAAAAGACAGAGGCAGCCCATGGATTTTAACATCTCAGGAAACCCTGGATCCCTGTTTCACAGCAAGAAAGAAAAAGCATTGAGCACAAAATCTTAACTGTGCCCCATTCCAAAGTTGTAAAAGAAAGAAAATTATATAAGAAACAGTGCATAAAATGACAAAACCAGTATAATGATAGGGCACAATTAAAGCTACATGCTCAGCCTCTAGCAGCATAATTAGGCATTTATTAAATGTTTTCATTTTATTGTTTCCATTAATTATAGTCAGCTGCAATTCATTCAGGCAGCCTTACAAGTCAAAAAGAAGAAACACAGATTTTGATCTTTTAAACTACTACCAACCTGCTTTCTCCTTGCCAGTTCAACTACAGCTAGGAACTTGGAAAAGATCAACCAATAAAAGGAGGACAATGGAGAATCCCCATCCTTTATTGGATGCGTGGAGAATTATAGCGACAGAGGATGAAGAAAGGGCAGAGGTACTTAATACCTGCTTTGATTCAGTCTTTAACTGGATGTCAGCCCACGGAGTTGGAAGACAGGGACAGGGAGCAAACTGAAGCTCCCTTAATCCAAGGGGACCTGGTTAGTGACCTGCGACACTACTTATACACACACAAGTTTATGGGGGCAGATGTGATCCACCCAAGGCAAGTTTATGGGGGCAGATGTGATCCACTGAGGGAGCTGGTGGAAGAGCTCACAGAGGCACTTTACAATATTTAGCAGCAGGCATGACTGAAGAGGGAGGTCCCTGATGACCAGAAGTTAGTCTAGACACTGTCTCCAGGAAGGGCTGGAGAGACAATCCAGGGAACTGCAGGCCTGTCAGTCTGACAGTGGTGCCAGGGGAGGACATGGAGCAGATCACGTTGAGGGCCATTATGCAGCACATACAGGACAACCAGGGGATCAGGCCCAGCCAGCAAAGGTTTAGGGAAGGCAGGTCTTGGTTGATCAGCCTGATCTCCTTCTATATGACCTGCTTAGTGGATGATTGTCTCTGTGAATTTGGCAAAGCCTTTGACACCATTTCCCACAGCTTCCTCCTGGAGAAACTGGCTGTTCATGGCTTGGACTGGTGCACTTTTGGCTGGGTAAAAGGCCCTGTCTGGTCAGCTGG
Source organism: Geospiza fortis (assembly GCF_000277835.1). Lineage (NCBI taxonomy): Eukaryota > Metazoa > Chordata > Aves > Passeriformes > Thraupidae > Geospiza > Geospiza fortis. The sequence continues at coordinate 120,421 of NW_005054379.1, read as the reverse complement.
GCCCTGTCTCTGGCTGGGCCAGAGACTGGAGGTGGCGGGAATTACATCCAGCTCATGTAACTAGTGGGGTTCCCTGGGGCTTGGTTTGGGGTCCAGTCCTGTTTAATAAGTTTAACAACAATGTGGACAGAGGATTGAGTGAATCCTCAGTAATTTCCCAGATGACACCAGGCTGGATGGGAGTGTTGACCTGCTGCAGGGCAGGAAGGCTCTGCAGAGGGATCTGGACAGGCTGGATCAATGGGCAAGGCCAACTCTTTCAGGTTCAACAAGCCCAAGCACCAGGTTATTATTCTAAAATCTGGACTTTCATCCTTACCTAACCTGATTTTTTCTGCTTGTTCTTGTAGCTCAGTTACCAGTGCCTTCATTCGTTCATAGTTCTCCTAAGAGGGGAGCAAAACAGAATTTTAAATTCAACCAAGGGTGACTATATTTAAATTTTTAATAAACAAACATAAGAAGTACAAGACTAATTTCTCTTCCAAATCTAATTTTACCTTACTAAATACTGTCTCTGTATTGTCTTTAAAGTAGTAACATTTCTACCCTAGTACTGGCCTCTCTCAAGCATCCCAAAGCATTTAATCAAAATGCTTTACAAAAAGTCTTACTGTGTTAGGATAGTAAAAGACTAGTTCTGAATTTAATAAACTCAAATAGAACTAGTCACTACAGAGTTGAAGTGCTGCTTCTTAGATTTTGTTTATCTTTGGCATAGGTTTGTTTGCATTTTGAATCTAATTTTGTAAAAAACACAGATTTGAATTGTGTCCTTATTACTTGTACCAAAGGATGAATGACCTAGGTCAAATAGATTTTGGTAAACATTTTTTCAATTCTTGTTGTTTAGGTTGAACAAGAAGATAAAACAAAAGTTGGTTTTGTTTTGTTTTGTCTTAGTTTGGTTGTGTCTGGTTTTTTGGTTTTTTTTAAGCTGGTGTTCTTGCTATTATACTTCTAGAAAAACAAAGGTTCATAATCTGAATATGAGTGAATCAGTACTGAACTCACAATTTTCATTCAAATTATGCAAAACTCCATGCGAACATTACAGCCAGTTGGGGCTTTTTTTACAGTTTCTTAGGAATTTAAAGGTATTAGTCAAGCTTAATTTGTGGGGGTTTTTTTGCCACACATTAAGAACTTTACTACTTTTTTGAAAAGTACAACTGCAATAAAAGAACATGCTGCACAAAAAGATCTGATTGCCTTGCCTAATTCTCATTTATATGATGTTTGAGCCTACTTTGACAGAAAAAAAACAGCTGGTAACTCCATGTTAACTCTATAACTCTCATATATACTCGAACACACAGACTTAAGGTTTCCCTTAGGAAGAAGCTGCAAATGTTGCAGTTGAGTTTGTTCACTTAGGCACTGAAAGGCAAACAAACAAAGCAGAAATAAAATAAAAACATGAATAGATTCAACTCACATTTGAAGTGCTTTGGCTGTAGAGTGACTTTCAAAACAACATATTTTTCTGCCTTTGTAATTGCCACAAATAGATTAAACAGACTCTCTTGAAGGGTAAAAATGTATCTTGTAATTCCATACTTTTAAGAGTCTGTAGTTGTCACAACACCCAATATTACTTTCATCAGTGTTCAGCTTGTCCACCTGGGTCATTTTGCACCTTTACATATCAAAAATGTTTCCTGTTTCTCCTTGTTCAGTCAGTCTTTTTCCTCTAAACACATTCACCTTTTGCACACAATACTGTGCTTAGAAACTCACCTTTAACATAGGAAAAAACCAAAAAAGCGGGTAAAATGGCAGAGGATATTAACAGAAGAACAGTAATCACAGTCATGGACTTTTTCCTTAGATTTTGACTCACTGTAGCTAGTTTAGCTACTCTACATGAAAACTGTGAAAGGACTTTTTAGATAAACTCTAAAAAATACTGCACAAAACCATCTGAATTGCTTAAACTCATTCAACTCCCATCACAATCTTTCATGCCTTAAACTGGAATAGAATACTGTTATACTTTACCAAAGAGAAGTAAGGATGTTTTAAAATAATTCTGAACACACACAGAAAAGACTACTCTCAGAAATAAACATGCTAGTTTTACCATGTATTTGTGGGCTCTTCATTATTGCCATTAAATAATGAAAAAAAGGCCAGTGAACTGGCATCAAGTTCTTTCTGGAAAGTGGTCCTTGCACCAGCAAGTTGGGTGAAATTCTGCTGTTAATATGAGAATTTCTACAAATTTCAATGCAAAATTAAGAGGCAAACTATAAACACGAACCCAACAGATACTGAACAACCTACATGAATTACTGCTACATCACCACAGCGTATGTAAAAGCTAGAGCCCGGAATCTTCAAAGAGACTTTGTTTAATTTTCCAGAATTTAGACTCACTCACCTTTAAATTACATTTCTGCCTATCTGGTTCAAGAGACAGTTTGCATCATCAGGGCCAGGCTGTCTACTTGAATTCACAGCCAGAAAATAAACAGTGGCCAAGGAAGGCAAGACCCTCATCACCTATCATAATCTCTTCTTGTGTTTGCGCTGTTATTCCTTGTATTACTTTTTTTTTCAGGTGGTGAAATGCCTCTTTGTGTTTGTAAAGCAGTGCTTGCACTTAGAGTGTTCCATAAATTATTTCTACCAAATACTAACACTATTAGCTATTTTACCAAGCCTTGCTTTTCTTTCGAGGTTGAAAGGTACCCAGACATAAGGGCAAATCTGCGGGCAGGTCATATAAGTGAACACCTTTATTAAAATACTATCTTTTTTGGTACACAAAACATGAATGTGTACACATATATAGACACACTTCACGTACACAAGCTTTGTGTGTGTGTGTATTTATATATATATACATATACATGCATACGAACAAATGCTGAGATTACAGAGAAGCTTCAGCCTAATTTCTGTCCCAAATTTAGTTTCTGCAAAACAAAGCACAGAATCAAATGGACCTATCTCATTAAGAATACATGCTGTTGTTTCACACACAGTTTTGTATTTTACATGAACAAATACGAAAACAAACACATGCCCTCCTATCAGCCTCGATCCATACCTAAAGCCATGTTTTTCGCAGCCTAACTGTAAACACGATTTTTGAATATGATGGCGTTAATAATGCCCCATTAAAAAGAAATGTATTTATACCGGATGGAAGTACTGCTCACTTCGTAAAGACAACTGGGATTACACCTAGCTCTTCTCCTCAAAAGATGATGTTTTTGGATGCAAGACCATGACTGTACAGCTATTCCACCTGTTTTCAACTCGGGAATCAATTTGCAAACACAAAAATATCCCACTTTGAAATCATCAGGCTCCATCTTCCACTGTCTACAAACCCCGCCTCCACCTCACTAGCATGGTATCGATCAGCCTGAAACGCAGCAAGAGCTGGCATCCTGATTTAAAAGGGCAAAAAAATCTATGACGAGACAGACGACTGCACCAACCCACGTTTTTCTCACACGGTATCTGTAAGCTCGGCCCGCAGAAATGGACAGGCCCGGGCGCCCGGCGAGCGGGCCTGGGGAGCGGCACTGGCCCCGCCACTTCGCAGGGCGGGACCGGGACCGGGACCGGGACCCGGA